>NC_042290.1:3470838-3770838 GCF_901000725.2 Takifugu rubripes
CATTGTATCTATCAGTAAGGTTCTCACTCAATTTCACCATGAAGACTGACATCAGATGCTGCCCTCATGAATGCACAGGAAAGTGGAAAGGGCAAAATTCCTGTTGAGAGGTTGCTTGTACAAATCACTAACATTGTTTTGAGCGCACAAATCCTTGTTGACCAAATTGGTGACTTCTCCCACCCCTCCTCTTCAAGATTCAGTTTTTCAAGTGGCCAAACAGAAAGCATGCTTCTGCCAAGAAACGCTTATCTAGCAAGCACTCCACGACGGTTGCTACTAAGTGATGCTAAGTGATTGGGAAGTCTGAGGAATTAAAATTGACATGGACTTTAGAATAGAATACAGTTAAACTTTATTCTCATTGCACATATCACAATTAGGAAGTAACGAAATGCAGTTGCATCTATTCATAAGTGCTTCAAAAAATATAAATATATTACAAATGTACATATAGTATATGCAGGCCATAACTGCAGTGAATGTACAGGCTATGAACAGGTTATACATATGGTAATAAATATGAAGCACGATAAACAGACTGTAAATGTAAGTATATGACAGGTTATTACAGGCTACAGATATGAGTGCAAGTAGTTATGAAGAGGCTGTAGAACTTATTTTTAACTTGTTTAAGAATTATTTTGCGTTACATGATTATCTATACAGTATTTACAGTAGTTCAGTCGAGATCAAGTGAGATATACAGTATATGGATAAATTATCCAGTAGCGCGTTGTTGGATGTACAGTTGTGCAATGAGAGTAGACAGGTTTTAAAGTAGTTACAGACATAAAGTGCAGATAGTTGTAAGTGGTGGTTCAATCCATGTGTCATTGTTGTGTATATGAGAACTACATCACCAGACTGTGATGCAGTTGGTCATGATGCTCTCGACGGTGCAGTGGTAGAAGTTTACCAGGATGGCTGAGGACATGTGGTTCTTCCTCAGAGTCCTCAGGTAGAAAAGGTGTTGTTGAATATTCTTGACCAGATTGAGCAGCCAGTCATCCAGGTTTTATCCGCGGAGATGTGTGCTCCCAGGAACTTGATGTGCTCCCCTTGATGTGAATGGGTGTATGTGTGTCAGCAACCCTCCCGAAGTCCACAATGAGCTCCTTGGTCATCTCATTGTTAAGCAGCAGGTTGTCGGTGTCGCACCACTCAGATGATCCACCTCCTCTCTGTAGGTGGGCCTTTTTGCTGTCTTTGATGGGGCCAATCACCATGGTGTCATCTGCAAACTTAATGATGTCATTGGAGCTGACAGGTCTGTAGTCATTGGTGAAGAGGGATTAGAGGAAGGGACTCGCCACACAGCCTTGTGGTGTACAGTATATGAGATTTTCAGAAAGGTGTGTCTTCAGCACCTTCTTGTTTTTTTCTCTTTAACATTGAAGGTACAGTGAGAAAGTGTGAAGTTTGTGCAGCACCTGTGAGGGTCCTACGGAGAAGAGCATCAATCAGCCGTGCCAGAATGCTTCAGCCTCTCCAGCTTCTTCATCTGGTTAGACAGCTAGACCTGCAGCATTTAGGAGAACTGATGTAAGCGGCACAGAAAGCACATAACTTGGGAATTCTGCCGACCCTCAAGACTTTCTGTTTCTATCGATGTGCTTTTTGTCTACATATTATTTCTGGGTGGAATTTAACCCAGCAATATTTTAGTGTAACAACAAATCCATCAAAATATTGGATGTTATTAAGATCAAGTTCTCTGTGCCAACATGTGTTTACTTTTTGAGTAACACTCATACTAAAATATGATCTCTCACCAATTGCTTTTGGAAGCCCATTTCACCGCAGGCCGTGAAACTCATCAACAGCCAGCCCACAGGGGTCATGCATGAGATACAATTGGAATTGTGGCATTTTGTGTTTTGTTTTTTTCCTTTGTATACCTTTAATTTCTGGATGTTTTTAAAGTGTAACATATAGTTTTATTTAATTAACAATTCACCATTCAACAAGATCACTGTCATAGACTCTAATACACTGAATTAATTTTGTGCAACAAAAGTGTAACAATTTACACAGATCTAAATTTTCAGCTCATGCCATTTTTGAGTAAATGTACTGAGACTGAGACAGTTAGGCATATCTGGGACATATCTGGTCTTATTTGCAGCATTTCATCACAAGTCTGACGTCAACTTTCTGATCCTCTTTTGTAACACGAAAACAGATTTCAAATACTTTTTATCCCATTTCACAAACAGAAGAAATTAGGGACAAATATATAAAAAATCCTATTTATTGATATATACACACCCAACAATAATGTATTTGCTGGGTAGAGAGGGGGGAGGAAGAGGAGAGCATATTTCAAATACATTAATTGCATGTAACTATGCAAATGTGGGAAATACTGTTTTAATCACTAAACCAAACTTGTGCAATAACAACTATTCCGAACTGTCACATAACATTACTGTCATGTATAATTTCTGTGATAATCATCTAAAATGAAATGACTCTCAGGCTAATGTGGAGCTGCTTTGCCCGGGAACATAAAGAGGAATGAACGGTTGCCAAGATGGCCACCAGCAGCTCCTGATTGAGGTATCTGTCCACATGGTTTATTTAAATGCTCCCCAGAAGGATGCTGATCCTGTTATCGCCCTACATCTACTGAACTGACAATATATCCGCCGCCTCTGCACAGAGAAGCATCCGCAAAAGAAAAAGAATCACAAAACAATTTGGACTGCAGATTCTTCTATGGGGCATCGCTGAATTGTTGTTGAATAAGAAAACGATATGAATCACTGGTCGTCTGCCAGAAAACGAACCCCAACTGAGCAGCTGTGGAAGAAAATAACTCTCTCCACCTCCATGATCCAACCACAAATAGAAACTCTGAGAATAGGTTTTGGTAGAAAGCGTCTTTCATCCAGCAGAATGCCACACTTTCTGCCTCCTAACACATCTCCTGTGACAGCTGTACTTAGACCTGCTTCCTGTGTATATTAAAAAAATCCATTTGAGAAAACAAAACACTTTTCATATCCAACCTTATTTTCTGTAGGGCACCGAGTGAGCTCTACTTTTCTTGGCACAGCCACTTAAAATACAACCTTATTGGAGCGTGTTTCTGTATGTTGCGCGAAACACACTGAACATGCATGCCATTATTTTTGTATTTTAATCCATATAATTAGTCTGTATAAAGTTGGGTGTGAAGGACACAAAATTATTCTGCATGCACAAATAGAAGAAGAAGAAAAAGTAGCATGCTTTATTAGTGCCACAGAGAATAATTACCATTTTTACCCTTTGTTTACTACATACAGGATACATGCAGTATAACAGACAATAAACACACTGAGGGGAAATTTGTCGGTCAACATCTACCACTACAGCCCTCTTCTCTTCTTTTTCCACCACCATCATGGCTGGACCACAATCACCTGTTTGTCTGCCTGTATCTGGGAATCCGGGATGGTCACCTGTGGTGGTGTGCTCCATTTTGATGGAGGGACTGGATGTCCCATATAAGGGGCGTTTGGGGGATAGGTGAACTGGAGTGTGAATGGTTGTTTTTCACCATATGTTGCAGTGTGATGATGAAGATGTGTACTCCTCTCTGTGAACGCCTTATGAGAAAAACCCAGTACAAATGCTCCTTGGATCTGATCTCTTGTGATGGATCCCGGTCTCTATTGATCCTGAGCTCAGAGTTTCCTCTTGTGCTGCCGTGATTAGTGGTTCTGTACTCTTTTCCTGCAGCCTTTTTCAGCCAATGGTACAGATTTTGTTACTTGAATGTTCAGTTGTTTTTTTTTTGTCAAATGACATTATATAGATTAAAGATTTAAAAGTAATCAGTCCACCATTATGAAGTGATGACAAGGGTCCAACTTTTTAAAACGCTTTTAAATCTCAACATTATGAGCCAAAGCCAAATTATCAGACTTTTATCTGTTTCGTCTTCTGTTGATTGTTCCTAATTTTATAGTTAGTACTCTGAATATGATTTATATGATTTTTCAAAGGAGACTTTCTCTCCACTTTAAAATGAAATAACTGCTTTCTAAAAATGGCAAATCAAAATTCAATTTTAACGTGAGATTTCAGCATGAGATGCTTCTTACTTTTTGTTTGCACAAACAGCAAATTGTCGTGCATAATGTAGTAGGCAAGTGGAGAACAAATCTCACAGGCTTTGAGAATTTGAGTTTGTGACTTCATCCTGTGCTGTAATTACTTATATTAAATGAGGTAATAAAAATGGAGCAGCATTAAAAATGCATTAAAGCAAACATGTAATGCTCACATTGGAACCTGTGTTTTTTCCCTGCAAAGTACATGATGCAAATTTTAAAATTTCTTTGGACCATCGCCATCGTTAAACCTGATATTAAATATGTGTGTGTGTGTCTCTGAGGTTTAGAACTGTGCACTTCTTAAAAACGACCTTTCACATGTGCTCATTTCATAGCCAATTAGAGGGGATTGTTATTTTCCTGAACGGCCCGATGTCGCCAAAATACATGCTCAGAGCTAATAAAATCAGACTATTCATGTAACGAATAAGTGCAATAACACCTCAGAAAATGAAACACGCTGTCAGGATTAATAAGGCTTACCCACACCTCCCACTCAAGTCAGCTGGGAGCACAGAAACAAACACTCACACACATGTTCCGGCAAACATTACTACAGTGAAAACAGATTGTGTACATCTGACTGGTCCAGTCAACTTCTGACCCATTTTACAGCCTCTTCTTATTTATTATTTGTCAGATAGAGTAAAATAGATTTAGCTCATTCCTCAGATTAGTTGCCTGGTCTGTCTTATAGAGAAAGAAAGAAATTGAAGAAAAGAAATTAAAAAAGTAAAGAAATTAATGTTGGTTAAAAGACCATTAATCATGTCTGCAGGTGCAGTAACGATCTTCTTGATGTCAAGTTCAATCCGCTGCGCATCAAGTGTTGTTATGCGCTGAATGTGGGCTGGTGAGTAATGTACATCATATGTATCATTTTCCTGCAACATAAGCACCCTGGCACCTTGTAATCATCTCAGTGAAAGAGAATAAAATCAAAAAAAATATTTATTTTAGTAATTTATTCTGAATATAGAGACATTTATGCAATAATATATTATGAAGTCTTTTTCTTTCACTAAATTCAAATGATTATGGGGCACCTTTATTGAAAAGAATCAATGCAGTGTGTCATCCAGTGTAAACATGCTGAATAAGTTCAATATTGGAACTTTAGATATTGATATCTCATTGTTTTAACTAATTAAATCAAAAGAGCGGCTCAGGCCTGTTAGTTTCATGCTTCCTTTTGCTGCCCAGCTTTATGGTGATTTCCAAAAATGGGGCAGTCCGAGTGCTCAGCTGCCCCAAAACTCTGAACCTAGAATTGCCCCTGATGAGTGCAATCACAGAGTTTGATAGAACAGTGTAAAGTTTAAGAAAGAACTTTGTCGTTTCAAGGTTTTTTGAGGAGAGAAAAAAAATAAACTATTATTCAACTATTTTCGAGTAGTAGTCAAAATGATTCAATGATTTAATTCTGGTATGTCCTATTCTGCTCTCTGGTTTGGTCAGGGATATTTGATAGGGATCGTCGGTGGTCCTCATTTTCAGGTCTTTTCATACTGCTGAAAAACACCCCCATTGCTGCCATCACTAAGGAGGGTTTTGTTCAGGAGTTGAGCAATGTCTGGTTTCCTCCAAACATGGTCCTTGGAATTACAGCCAGAACATTCAATCATATTTTTCTCACCAGGTCAGGCAGTCCTTTATGTTTTGTTTTGTATTTATCATAAAGCCCAGATTGCCTTCTTGTTGACATCTCTTTTTAACACTCTTTCACCAGAAGATTGCTCAATTGGATGGCTGACTCTGAGACCTTTGTTGAGTTTTGAGTTCTTTTGACTTCATGGTTTACACAGATCTTACACAGACATCTTCATGGTTTAGCTTTAATTGTGAGATGAGTTGTCAGCTGTGAGATCCTAAATAAAAATATGTAAAAAAAAAATAAATGAATGTATCACTTTACTTTTGTATTAAAGAAGTCCAAAAGATGTCAGAAATCTTATCTGTGCTAATTAATCAGCAAATCACTTAGCATTTGAAGAACATAAATTGTTTTAACTACTTCTACTTCCATAGCAATAATAAAATTTCTACAATTGTTATTATTAGTGTGTTAAAAGCTCATTCTAAATTAATTTGACCTATTTTTGGAACTGACATCTTTCACTTTCACTTCGTCCACTGCAGATTGCTGGTCCAAAGTGGCATTTTAATCCTTTGCCTTGAAGCAAATGATAACTAAAGCTGGGCTATTTTTGCCTCAGACAGTTTATTCCAGTTTAATCTATTGTTTTGTGTTAATTTGTTTTCATGACACCGTCAAGGACAATCTGGAAGCATAAGAAAGCCCTCTGTAAGAATAGAACTATTATGCTTTAATTGAAAAGAACAAGAAAACAATAAGATTCTTTTTCAGTCGACAAAATAACTGAGAGTCACGAATCCACAGAGCCACAAATTCATTCACCATTCCTTCATATTAGTGAAGAGTTTGTGAGCTTCTCCACAAAAAAATTCTGAAGAAGCCTTCTGGATAGAAGGTGAAACGTCTTCAAGAGAAGAAATCCAGTCCAGTTGACAGAGAAAACTACCTTGGATACGATGACCTGGATGATTGAGAATCTACACAGACAATTTTGAGATATTTGAGCTTAGAAACTTTTTTTGAAAAGATCCTCTTTAATTTAATAGATCTAACTACATCTTAGACCTTACTGTAGGTTTTTTTCCCCTTTCGTTGTCAGGTGTGTTCCCGGCCAGATTATTATTTTTTTAGCAACAGGTTATGTACCCTGACTTACAAAGTCGCAGTAAACAAAAAAGAAATCACATTAACCAGAAATGTTAGAGCTGTGCTATAGCTATAGGCATATGTTGAACCCTATTTTTTCTTTAAGTTTTTAAAGAAGGTGGTGGGGACTTATTTGTTTGACTGCCTGCAGAGAAGCCATCTGTTTGAGATGTTTCAGTCAGTGTTGCCAGTTCATTGCAGGGCCCTATGTAAGCATTTATGGGTTTGTATCTTGCTCAAGGTTACCTCGACAGTGCTGTGAAAGTGTTCTGGCACTTTCTACTACTATTAGAACACCTTCCATGGTTTATCTGCACTGGGGCTCAAATGAGAACCCTTTGCTTCTCAGCCCAGTTCCCAAGAGAGTGAGCTACCACTAATTATAAATTTTACAAATTATAAATTTGTCTTTGTTTACACCATTGACATGGCTCAACAAACAGAAAAAATTTGCATACCGGGAACAAATAATCCATGTTTTAAACTGAATTAAAAGGAGGGAGACACAAAAATACATGAATTAACTGAAGAACAAGTCTTCCATAAAAACCCCAAATAAACCTGTATAATTTAAGGAAACTATTGTGCAAAACCACCCAGCAAATAACAGACAAATACAATTAAGACCCCATTTGATGCAATATCTGCCACATTTTAAGTTTATTTATTCAGTTTTATTTCATCCATTGAGAGCATCTGTGGCAAAGGACTTCATATAGATAGTTCATATAGATTAGCTCCTCATACAGAGTACTTAGCTGTTTCTGTGGCTTACCTGGAACCTTTCTGGCAATGCTCACTAATCTCTGTAATTGATTTTTTTCTTTGATAACCAGATTTCCATACCTCATAATCATATTGAAAGATAATATACTTTCCATGAGGCTCTTATATAGTATTTACAAGATGATTTGTCTGAATCCAAAACTATTGAGTAGCAAGTGGAGGCGCTGAGAACATTTTTTTAAACACTTAAATAATATAAATTTTAAAATTAAGACTGCTATCAAACCTCCAGCTGTGTATGATTTATATTCTGTTTGATTAGTGGCTGTGTAAATTTTTAAAGGTCATCATTTTAATTTAATATATTTTTTTAATTATTGCAGGGTTATAATTGATTTCTAATGAGTTTGTTGTAAGTCAATTTTAAAACTCTGTTAATGACTAAAAGTATATCATACTTTTGTAGGTGAGTGACCAACGCCATATTATCAGCATAGTTAAACACACAACAATCACGATCCATATTAAACTCAGTATACAGTACACTGAAAAAAGAGGGCAAAAAGATGGTGCCCCAGTGTTCAGCAAAATCTCGTCTGAGACAGAAACATTCAAAGATGATGGTGATCAGAGAGAAAATCGCTGATCCTGGTCTGTCTTAAATATTATAACCATTAACCCCTAGATCAATTTGTCCCTGCAGCAGGGTTTGTATTTGCATGATGCTAAAATGTGTCTGGATCCGCAAATGCTTGACTATAGTTTGGATAATCTGTGCCCCTCTGACTTTTATAGGCAAACGTCAGTTGGTCATGACCACTAGATATAGGTAGAGGTGAGTGGGCCTAAAAAAATTCATTCTGAAGCACCTAGATTTTTAGGGAGTGGCAAAATGTTTGACATTTTTCAGGTTTAGGGTAATATAATTCAACAGGAGCTGAAATCACTTGGTTCAAACTCCCTTCAACTGCATAGCACAATCCTTTAAAACTGAACCTCTAGGGCCAGCAGGCCCTTATTAAACTTTATACATGCCAGACTTGAACCGATTTAATGTTCTCCAAGTATGACTGGAATATAACTACACACCATCCCTGTCATTACAGAAACCTATCTTATCAAATTGGCTATACAATGAATTGAATTAATTTGCCTAGTATGGGGAAAGATGGGACACTGGCACTCCTTTCTTCTTTGCCTTCTGGCCCATCATTTGATTTAACCCTTCCCATGCTATTTTGGGCTTCCAGACTAAAAAGTGTATTTCTTTTTATCCTCATAATTTTTAGAGAGAGAGACATCATATGTTCCCACAGACAGGACATCTGGTGATGGTCCAGCAGCTGTTGGGATGGCCTGATTAGTATTTTCCTTAATAGTTACTGTAGAACTTTATCAGTGAAGAAGCTCATGAAGTCTTCACCACTAAGGGAAGAAGAGATACGTGGATCTAAAACACTGTGACTCTTGGTTAATTTGGCCACAGTGCTGAAAAGAAATCTGGGATTATTCTGGTTTTCTTCAATTAAAGAAGAAAAATACCAAGACATTTTAATGTAAATGAGTCCATGGTCAGAAAGTGGAGAAAATAAGAAAGACGAAGCTGAGTTTCCGCGGGAACAAAGCAAGGTGGCCCGAGCTGGAAGACCGAGTGGAACAGTTGGTTGTGGAACAGTGAACAACTGGAAGGGGCGTCTTTACTGTCACCATTCGATGAAAGGCCAAAGCGATTGCTGAAGAAATGGACATTGAGCACTTCCAAGGAGGCCCGTCTTGGTGTTTTCGCTTTATGAGGAGGCGGCATCTCTCCATATGCGCAAGGATATGGGGGGATCTTGGCCTCATTCTGGGTAACATCTCCTGTTACTGGGCTTTCCTGTATTTGTGGGGAGTAATCATGTAGTGCAACAGGAACTGGGATATGTTGGTATCCAGAGAGTACCCTGACATTTTTCACAGTCCATCTGTCAGAGTTGCGAAAGCTTTTTCTGCTAAGCCGTTGGTTACAGCTTGATGGGGCATAGCACAAATGACGGATCCCAGTTTTCTTAATAAACTCCTTGAAAACTTCACTGGTCAAAGTGAAACCATGGTCAGTCGCTGTCGTGTTTGGTAGCCCATGTGTGGCAAATATGTCTGCAGAAACTGGGACAGTTATATTTAACAAGGTGTTGGCCTTGAGACACGTACAATATTTGTCCACCAGCACCAAGAACAACTGCCCCAAAAATAGACCAGCAAAATTCAGATGGAGCCAGGACAATGGGTGGCCAGACAGAGCTGGTGATGGAGTGCTGGTGATGCTTACATCTTTTGGTTACATTGTCAACATATTTTATATATTTTTTTCTAAAGCACAGTCCATTCCTGGCCACCACACAAATGTCCTGGTGAGGCTCATGATCTTGGACACTCTGCTGTGGGTGTCATGTAGCTACTCTGGGAGGGTAATTGCCCAGCACTGTATTCTCACTGATGCCACGGGGGGAATTTCTTTTGACTCACTAAACAGGCCCATATGGGGCTTATGTTCTATAAAGATGGTAACCGGGAGAACAAGCAGATAGTGGTGGAAGCGTTTTTGCTCTAGTGAGAATTCACGACACACAGCCGATAGGCTTTTCACTCCTATCCTCCACACGGTGTGAAAGCACCGCCCGCACACCATGCAAAATGACAGGATGACATTCTTGTTGGGATCAAAGTGAACTCACAATCGTGTTGACTGCAAAAGTCCTTTAACATGCTGAAAAGCCTTTGCCTGAGCCTGATGCCACTTACATGAACTGACTTTGTGCAGGAGCCAATAGCATGGGAAGAGTACTGGAGAGAGGTCTGGTAAGAACTTCCCATATTAGTTCCCCAAGCCCAGGAATGACCTGAGCTTTGCTATGTTCTTTGGATTGGATTTATCGGCCGCACTTTCTCTTCCCTGAGCCGAAATCCGGTGGCCCAGGTATGTGAAAGTTTGAGCTTATGAAATGCACTTATTGCATTTTAGACACAGCCCAGCATCTAAAATTCTCTTCTACACCTGGTTGTGATTTTGCAAGTTCTTCTCTTCTGCTTTACCTGTGATCAGGATGTCATCCAGTAAGATAGCAGCGTGGGAACTGTTTTGAATTAGATTGCCAGCCTAGCAAACAAGTTCTCCACCAGATGCAGGGGATCAATAAACATTGAGCTGTTAGGCCTGATTATCTGTCAATTTGTAGTCTCTACATAATGGGTTCTTGACCATCTTCCTTTACGAGAGGCACAATTATGGCTGCCCAGTCAGATCGGCTCAATCACCCCCACCTTCTGTAGCCTGCCTACTTTGGCCTTTAAGTTAGCATTTGACACTGGACATGGATTGAAGAAGCATGGTTCTTCTTTGGGGAACAAAAAAGGAACTCACTGGAGGGTGCCATGGAGGGTTTCAAGCTCATTCTTAAAAGCACGTGCATATTTAGCTAAAATGTCTGTTTTTGATTTCCCACAGATTTTCCAACCAATTCTCAATACTCAATATCAACATCTAGGGCACCAACAAGTGGAATGTACTCATTCATGTATGTTTTCAGTGTTATATTATTCTTTTGAAGGTAATGAGCCATCTTAGTGTGGCTACTCCCAACAACTGGCACTGTGTCCCTCCAGCCCTGTGCTGAACTCACAGTGCTCAGAGAACTGTTTCAGCTCTGCTATGAATGCTGCCGATGTAAATCCCAGATTGTGTGAATGAGTGAGGAATTCGGAGTGCTTAACAATCAAAGTGGGCTTGGGTTTTTCATGTTAATTGCACCATCATTACCAGTTCTTTGAAACTGATCTATCCCCGTCTCTGGCCAGATTAGGAGTCAACTTCTAGGTCTTGGTGAGGAGAATGCAGCTTTACCCCCCCCCTTTGTCAAGTTCTCCAGCGTCTCCATATACTCCACCCAATCACTGTCCTTCTCAACAATGTCAGTTGGTGAACCGACAATGACAACAATAGCAATTGTTAGAAACTGTGTGACAACTCCGATCCACAGCGGCATTAATTCTCAGCTTGATCTTTGTTTTTGAATCCTTGTCACTATTGTCATAACCTTAGTGGTCATTTTTTGATACATTTACTAATATTTTCCAGCACATCCATCTCTCTGACCAATAATATTCACTCTGCAACACATAAGAAAAAAAAACAAAAAAACTTTAAGCAACAAATTCACACAAAACGAATCAAAAAATTCTAAAGGTTTTTTTTTTTTTTTTTTTTTTTAAATAAAATACATTTTTGACATTGGCTCTTCAGAGTCTAAATGCTGAACATGTGATTCTGGATTTTGCATATATGCTTCAAATTACAGTATACCCCACCTTGCAAGGCATTGATATTTACTTCCATGAGCAGTTTTAAGCATTCTTTATTCAGTGAGTGGTATTGAGAGAGCCTGCAGCCTTACCTTGTCTCCTCCCCCGAGACCTAAGGGAACAGTGGGTTCTTTCTCCAGAGAACAAACACCCGTATTCATTAGATGATTCCGCTGTGCAGAGGAGTGGCTGAGGACAGCTCAGCATTGCATCGGCTCAACAAAAAACCATTAATAACCAATACACTTCAAACAGTAACACATGTACTTTTGTCTGTCATATATTATATAATACATGCATTCATTTAATTATGCATCAGATATACTTTACTCCTCAATGTCTTTTGTTTTTTAAGTGACAGAACTTTCTTTTTTCAGTTTTGTAGTTTCTATACATTTTTTCTTTGCAAAGACTTCAACAAGCTTCATTGTTCCTTCCAAACCTGCTGAGATTTCCTCAAGGACTAACTAACATAAAGACATTTCCTTCTGATTGGCTTGATCACTTCATATCAACTTATATTTGTCTGCCTCCTGTGTGAGTTACATGTGCACTGATAAGCGTTCTCACAAAACCAGCGTGCACAGCTTTGCTGCAGGAAAATTTTGTATCATTCCCAAAGAAAAGCTTACACAATTCTGACTGCACATAGTACTCTGTGCAACCTTTACCTTACATCAAAAAATAAATCAAGTACAAGTACTGTGTTTTAAGGTCACACAGTATCAGTTCAAAACACAGCAATGGCAAAATGAAAAGGAAACTGAGACACCCCATTGCTAACTAGTGCCCTTCACCAATCCAGCCTCTCTCTGTTCTTTTTTTTTTCTAGATTGAGCTACTTTCATGAACACCACCATTGTGTATTCAATCTAATGTATTAATATATACAAGTGTATTTGCTGTAAACAGATTCTTACACAACTGCCTCACACAAGCACGATGGGATGCTGTGAGAGGGACTCAAGCATATTGGAAAATGTTCTCAGCCATTCAGGTCAAAGGCCTTACACCCAACGGAACACTTTTATATGAAGGACTTTTAATGGACTCTTTGGGAAGTGCTATATAAATAAAAATTTACTGATTGATTAATGATGACCGGGATGGTCCACAACTCCTTCATCCTGCTAATGACCACCACCATTAGCAACAGTATTAAAATTTGTTTTTACACATGGACATCAAAAAGCAGTCTTTTCACAAAGAAGGTAGAATTTCAATCCAGAAATATCACCAGGTTTAAATACAATTGATTTTTGAATTAATTAGATGCCTTTTATGTTAAGTAAAAACAGATGACCTTGCTGCTTGTTGCCAACAGTAATATCCTCATGAGAAAAAAGTTCTCAATCAATCAATCAATCAATCAATCATTTTTTTAAAATTTATATAGCATCTGTTACAATCAAAATTGTTTCTAGGCACTTTACAGAATCCCAGGGCCTGACCCCCAACAAGCAACAGTGGCAGGAAAAACTCCCCTTTAACAGGAAGAAACCTTGAGCAGTTCTAATCTCAGGGAATCGCCAAGTGGAGTTTTCATGTTTCCAGTTCAAACCCACATTTAGAATTCATTTCATTATACTGTATTGTGCCTGCTACAATCAAAAGTTGTCTCTAGGTACCTTACAGAAACCCAAGGCCTGACCAATACAATGCATGCAGAATACACGCACAGTTGTGAAAGATTCTAAATCACCCCCTAGGTCTGTGACCTGTGATAGAATGGTGGCCATCTAGGGCTTATTCCTGCCTCTTGCCCAGTGAACGCTGGGATTATGATAAGAAAAATCTAGTGATGGATTCATGAGGTCGACATGGCACGTATTAAATTCATCTATATCTTTCCAAGATGGGTTTCATTAGCTAAACCTAGCTGTCAAAAATGGTAAAGAGAAAACTTCAAAAGCATCAGGAAAACCCTATGGTGCAATTTCTTTTTGACACATGATGTAGCGACACTGGTAATTTATACTTCAGCGGTGTCTTTGATGGCTAGGGCTCGAATGTCTGAAAGAAAATTCTATATCATTGTCTGTGTTTGAGGTCATTTTTAGGAGCCTGCAGATGTGACTGTTGTCTTTGGAAAAAGACAGATGCGGTTCCACTGTGGTACAGAGTTTGTCCATGCTTTTAAACAATGTCCTTGGAATCAGCAGCTGAAGAAATTGTGATAAAAGATGCTTACTGATGATGCAGCATTGCTTCTCCTGTGTGTTTAATAACACGAACCCTGAGCTCTTCCTGTCCGTGACCCACAGTTCAGCCCCTGGGGGACTGGCGAGGAAGTTGGAGAATAGACTCACTCCCCTCCCTGGGCTGCCACCTTATCGTGGTGGAGGGGTTTGCGTGTCCCAATGATCCCAGGAGCTCCGTTGTCTGGGGCTATATGCCCCTGGTAGGGCCACCCATGGCAAACAGGTCCTAGGTGAGGGACCAGACAAAGCGTAGCCCAGGACCCCCTAATGAAGATAAATAACATTGGTCTCAAGTTTCCCTTGCCCGGATGCGGGTCACCGGGGCCCCCTCCTGGAGCCAGGCCTGGGGGTGGGGCACATTGGCGAGCGCCTGGTGGCCGGACCTCTGCCTATGGAGTCCGGCCGGGCGCAGCCCGAAGAGGCAACATGGGACCCCCTTCCCGTGGGCTCACCACCTGCAGGAGGGGCCAAGGGGGTCGGGTGCATTGTGTTTTGGGTAGCAGCCGGAGGCAGGGACCTTGGCGGTCTGATTCCCGGCTGCACAAACTGGCTCTAGGGACATGGAATGTCACCTCTCTGGTGGGAAAGGAGCCTGAGTTGGTGCGCGAGGTTGAGAAGTTCCGACTAGATATAGTTGGCCTCACCTCGACGCACGGCAAGGGCTCTGGAACCAGTCTTCTTGAGAGGGGTTGGACTCTCTACCACTCTGGAGTTGCCGATGGTGAGAGGCGACGAGCAGGGGTGGCAATTCTGGTTGCTCCCCGGCTCAGTGCCTGTGTATTGGAGTTTACCCCGGTGGATGAGAGGGTAGCCTCCCTTCGCCTTCGGGTGGGGGGACGGATCCTGACTGTTGTTTGTGCCTATGGTCCAAACAGCAGTTCAGCGTATCCACCCTTTTTGGAGTCCTTAGAGGGAGTGCTGGAGAGTGCCCCTTCTGGGGGCTCCCTCGTCCTCCTGGGTGACTTCAATGCTCACGTTGGCAATGACAGTGTGACCTGGAGAGGTGTGATTGGGAAGAACGGCCCCCCTGATCTGAACCCGAGTGGTGTTTTGTTATTGGACTTCTGTGCTCGTCTCAGATTGTCCATAACGAACACCTTGTTCAGACATAAAGGCGTCCACATGTGCACTTGGCACCAGGACGCCTTAGGCCGCAGATCGATGATCGACTTTGTGGTTGTGTCATCGGATTTGCGGCCGCATGTTCTGGACACTCGGGTGAAGAGAGGGGCGGAGCTGTCAACTGATCACCACCTGGTGGTGAGTTGGCTCCGATGGTGGGGAAGGATGCCGGACAGACCTGGCAGGCCCAAACGTGTTGTGAGGGTCTGCTGGGAACGCCTGGCAGAGTCCCCTGTCAGAAGGAGCTTCAACTCACGCCTCCGGGAGAGCTTTGACCATGTCCCGGGGGAGGCGGGGGACATTGAGTCCGAGTGGACCATGTTCCGTGCCTCCATTGTCGAGGCAGCTGACCGGTGCTGTGGCCGCAAGGTGGTTGGTGCCTGTCGTGGCGGCAATGCCCGAACCCGCTGGTGGACACCAGCGGTGAGGGATGCCGTCAAGCTGAAGAAGGAGTCGTATCGGGCCTTATTGGCCTGTGGGACTCCTGAGGCAGCAGATGGGTACCGGCGTGCCAAGCGGAGTGCAGCTACGGCGGTTGCCGAGGCAAAGACTCGGGCATGGGAAGAGTTCGGTGAGGCCATGGAGAACGACTTTCGGACGGCCTCGAAAAGGTTCTGGACCACCATCCGGCGTCTGAGGAGGGGGAAGCAGTGCACTGTCAACACTGTGTATAGTGGTGATGGTGTGCTGCTGACCTCAACTCGGGATGTTGTGGATCGGTGGAAGGAATACTTCGAGGACCTCCTCAATCCCACCAACACGCCTTCCAGTGAGGAAGTAGGGCCCGGGGACCTGGAGATGGGCTCTCGTATCTCCGGGGCTGAAGTTGCCGAGGTAGTTAAAAAACTCCTCGGTGGCAAGGCCCCGGGGGTGGATGAGATCCGCCCAGAGTCCCTTAAGGCTCTGGATGTTGTAGGGCTGTCGTGGTTGACTCGACTCTGCAACATCGCGTGGACATCGGGGGCAGTGCCGCTGGATTGGCAGACCGGGGTGGTAGTCCCTCTTTTTAAGAAGGGGGACCGGAGGGTGTGTTCCAACTATAGGGGGATCACACTCCTCAGCCTCCCTGGCAAGGTCTATTCAGGGGTACTGGAGAGGAGGGTCCGCCGGATAGTCGAACCTCGGATTCAGGAGGAGCAATGTGGTTTTCGTCCTGGGCGTGGAACAGTGGACCAGCTCTACACCCTCAGCAGGGTCTTCGAGGGTACATGGGAGTTTGCCCAACCAGTCCACATGTGTTTTGTGGACTTGGAGAAAGCATTCGACCGTGTCCCCCGGGGGGTCCTGTGGGGGGTCCTCCGAGAGTATGGGGTGTCGGGCCCGTTGATACGGGCTGTCCGCTCCCTGTACGATCGGTGCCAGAGTTTGGTCCGAATTGCTGGCAGTAAGTCGAACTCGTTTCCGGTGAGGGTTGGCCTCCGCCAGGGCTGCCCTTTGTCACCGATTCTGTTCATAATTTTTATGGACAGAATTTCTAGGTGCAGTCATGGTGTTGAGGGGATCCGGTTTGGTGACCTCAGGATCGCGTCTCTGCTTTTTGCGGATGATGTGGTCCTGTTGGCTTCATCGGCCCGTGACCTCCAACTATCACTGGATCGGTTCGCCGCCGCCTGTGAAGCGGCTGGGATGAGAATCAGCACCTCCAAATCCGAGGCCATGGTTCTCAACCGGAAAAAGGTGGAGTGCCTTCTCCGGGTAAAGGAGGAGATCCTGCCCCAAGTGGAGGAGTTTAAGTACCTCGGGGTCTTGTTCACGAGTGGGGGAAGAATGGAGCGGGAGATCGACAGGCGGATCGGTGCGGCGTCCACAGTAATGCGGGCTCTGCACCGGTCCGTTGTGGTGAAGAGAGAGCTGAGCCGAAAGGCGAAGCTCTCGATTTACCGGTCGATCTTCGTTCCTACCCTCACCTATGGTCATGAGCTTTGGGTCATGACCGAAAGAACAAGATCCCGGGTACAAGCGGCTGAAATGAGCTTCCTCCGTAGGG
Source organism: Takifugu rubripes (assembly GCF_901000725.2). Classification (NCBI taxonomy): domain Eukaryota; kingdom Metazoa; phylum Chordata; class Actinopteri; order Tetraodontiformes; family Tetraodontidae; genus Takifugu; species Takifugu rubripes. Next base: position 3,488,062 of record NC_042290.1, read on the forward strand.
TGGCTGGGCTCTCCCTTAGAGATAGGGTGAGAAGCTCTGCCATCCGGGAGGAGCTCGGAGTAGAGTCGCTGCTCCTCCGCGTTGAGAGGAGCCAGATGGGGTGGCTTGGGCATCTAGTCAGGATGCCCCCTGGACGCCTCCCTGGTGAGGTGTTCAGGGCATGTCCCTCCGGTAAGAGACCCCCGGGGAGACCCAGGACACGTTGGAGAGACTATGTCTCTCGACTGGCCTGGGAACGCCTGGGGATCCCTCCGGATGAGCTAGAGGAAGTAGCTGGGGAGAGGGAAGTCTGGGATTCTCTCCTTAGGCTGCTGCCCCCGCGACCCGACCCCGGATAAGCGGCAGAGAATGGATGGATGGATGGACTCACTGTCTGACTTTATTAGGTAGATCTGTTCAATTGCACAAATATTTAATCAGCCACTCACATGGTGGTAACACAATGGATTTAGCCACGTATGTAACAAGCATCAGAACGGGGAAGAAAGAGGATATAAGTGACTTTGATCACGACGGGGTTGTTGGTGCCTAGATGGGCTGGTTGGAGTGAGATGTTCACACACACACACACACACACGCACACACACACACACACACACACACACACACAACCATCTTTTTAAAGAGAGTTAGCAGCAGTTGTTGGACAACAGTGCCAAAGACATCAAAGGAGAATGGGCAGACTGGTTCAGATGGTAGAAAGGCAAGAGGAACTCAAATAACCTTGAACAAGATGGGCATCAGCAGCAGAAGACCACAGAGGTGCCCCTCCTGTTAGCTACAAACAGGAAAGTGAGGCTACTCGTCATACATGCTGGCTTACCTTGGCCAACAGAAGATTAGAAAAATGTTGCCTGGTCTGACGAGTCACAATTTCAGCTGTGATATTCAGATGTTTGGGTCAGAGTTTACCTGCTGCTGACCATGGCCGACCCTTTATGACCACAGTGGACCAGCCTCTGATGGCTACTTCCCCATCTGGAACATGAAAATGAGATCACTGTACTCCAGTGGCCTCCACAGTCACCAGATCTTAATCCAGCAGATCACCTTTGGGATCTGGTGGAACGGGAGATTTGCATCATGGATAAGAGCTGACAAACCTGCAGCTTCTGTATGGAGCTATCATGATACCATGGAGCCAATTCTCTGAGGAATGTTTCCAACACCTTGTTGACAGTATGTCAGGAAGAATTAATGCACTTCTGAAGCTGAAAATATGTTTGACAGGTCAGGACATTTGTAAGACCTTTACCTTGACCTCGTTTCTATGTGACAATTAGTGCACATTGATACCAAACCCATTTAAGTTCTACCTCAAAATGCCAGAAAAGGCATGTTATGGCCTTATTCTTGATACATTTCAGGAAAAAAAAAATCAGACCTGTTCATTTTTTTAAATTTTTTGCTGTAATCCGGAATTCGGATATGATGTTTGTAATCGATCAAACAGCTTTGCCGCCTATGCCTACCGGTGTGTCACCAGCCGCGGCGATCAGATGTGTTTGTCATTTTGCTCTTTTGATGTCTTCTTGTGATACCGATGGCCCTAAGTATTTCGGTGATCAGCATTTCCTTCCAGAAAGATAACCCATCTGAAATGAGAGCAGGAGGGCTGCTGATGGTGTGCCTGCTGAACCCAGTGGCCTGGATTGCCATGGATTAATCTGTTAACCTTCCATTGTGTGGAATTATCAGGTCTGTCATATGATAGATTTTAATCAGATTAATCACAGTAAATCTTTGGGTTAATTGTGATTAAACACAGTTTAGTAATTCCTTCATGAAATTTCAGTTTTCTTCAGCTCTGGAAATGGATCGGGAAGAAAAGGTTGAGATATTATATAGTTTATTTAGCCTGAAGTTGAAGCTCCATCTCCTGTTGCACCTGCTCATTTTTATTACTGACGAACTGAATTGATGAATAATTGTTAGTTGGTAAACAAAATCACTGTGTTCTATTCTTTTTTAATCATTTTTTTTATTTATTTAATCATATTTAACAGTAGAAATGATATTCAGTATATAATGACAAAGATTAATTAACTGCAGATATAAACAAGCATTTTAGTTTTTCAAAAATACATTAATTATGGCACTGGGATACTAACACAAGCACAAATAAATTGCCAGTCTAAATGCTAGATGTATAAAATTTTAAATACACATGCAAGATGTGGCTGGCAGGCTGATTTTGTGTCCTGGTGGATATAGACCAGAACTCTGTCTTTTTATTCTTATTTCCTATATGACTCACCGCACAGGCAGTAATTAGGCAACAAACAAAAGGTGTGCGAATCTGACCTTTCATTCTCTCACATCAGATAAATTTGACCTAAACAGAATGTCAAAATGTGATGTCTACCCTTAGTTGATTCCAGTAGAACAAAAGCATTCTTGAAACTATAGAATAAAACTACAGAGAAGGCTTAAGTCATTTGCTTCTTATTCTGCATTATATACCACGTTCTTGTGTTCTTGTTTACCATTAGTCAAATACTTTGTGAGTATTTAAGAGCAAATCTTAGCTTTATAAATGTAATAGTGAAGCAGAGGGAGCCATCGTATGAAAAAATGACCAAAGAAGATCTTCAGTGTTGCAAAGTCCAGCTTTTCAGCTAAGGATGTTATTTAGTTTTTGTGTAGTTGTTAGCCAGGCTTACGTCTTACTGCACCAGTTGGTTCAAATTCTCAAATACAGCTTTTATCTAGAGCTGAGAAGTGCACAGTTCTCCTTTTCTTGCTTTCTTCCACTGGTTCCACAGGTCTCAGGTGAACTCTAAATGGACCAAAAGAGGGTCTCTTCTCAACCTCCAGGTCCCTCCACATTATTTGGTGCATTTGATAGACAAAAAAGGTAGAAAAAAATACCTATATGCTCAAAGATACAAGTGCCACTCAGATACTTCATCCACCATTTAACAAGAAGAAACTACTAATTTACAACCACTCCAACTTGGAAACTTATTTTTAAATTGGTGTATTCTAAGGTAAAACTGTCAGACATTAAGGTAATAATGCTTTAAAAGATTGGATGTCCCAGTTGGATCAGTCAGTCTTTATTAATAAAGCATCTGTTTCAGTCAAAAAAAATTCTAGGCGCTTTACAGGAGAGGAGAGGCAGCCATCACCAAGCAGGGTTCGGATCATGTTTCTGGACCCCGGCAGCCTTGGCCTATAGCAGCAGAAATAAGATGTTAACCTAAGAATTAGACAACCCTCTAAATATAATAATTATGTCCAGGATAGTAATTGGAACTACAGAATTACTGACAATAAGCTTTTTCAAAGAGGAAGGTCTTAAGTCTTAAAAATCTGCAAAGCAATTCATGATCCAGTGTTGATTTTTTAAGCAACAGTTGTAGGACCGGGTCCATCACCTGTTGCTAAAGAACAATTTATCTGGTCCAGAATAGAGCTACCTATCAGTGGTAAAACATCCTTCAACAAGTGTGTTGGGATGGGATCTAAAAGAGACGTGGTAGACTTAAATCTTTGAATTAAAGCAGACATCTCAGAAAAAATAAATAAATATTGGATTAAAGGAGTTTAAGGGCTCGCTGGGGACCCTGTTTATTCCCACAGGCAGCACATCTGGTGAGGGTCTAGCAGCTGTTGGGATGGCCTAATTAGCTTTCCTCTAATAGCTATAAGTTTCAGTGAAGAAGCTCACTAAGTCTTCACCACCAAGGGATGAAGGGATACGTGGATCTAAAACACTGACTCTTGGTTAATTTGGCCACAGTGCTGAAAAGAATCCTGGGTTTAGTCTGGTTTTCTTCAGTTAGAAGAAAACAAGATCATGGTAGACATACTTATTTTCGTCTGGTTTTCATCAAATCCATTATTTGTAAATGGAGTCCAAAAGCTGGAACTCCTTATTCAGACTCTGCTGAATACTTTTTTTTCTACTAGCTTTTATTTGCTAACTATATCAAAGCTGACCATTTGTCTGCCCAGATGTTCGCTGCACTTCCTGTGTAGATGATGAAAGGGAATATTATATCCGTCGAAATGCCAGCCTTGGTCTCACAAAGCAAGTTGAACGTTGGGGCATCCTCTACCACGAGCTTCACAACAAAAACAATCGCAACCCCGTCTTGAACCGACTGCATCCGAAATGGAATACTGTAAATACAGCGGGATGACATTCACAGCAGAATATTTGATCAATTGGAGTATTAAATGTAAGTTTTCTCAATCCTCTATTTCAGTATTTCATCTTGTTTGGAGGCCTTGCATTGCCCTAAACTTTCACATTTGGTTTATCTTTGATCTTAATTTACTTAAAGACTGAAAACAACAATCCCAGTAATGATTTATTGTTTCCACGGGCAAAGTTAATGCGACTCTGCTCATAAATACTTTAAAACAATAACAGACATTTGGAAAATGAAAGGTTTTACATAATAGTCACTTAATCTGAGCGGTATTGAATTGTGGGATTACGGTAGCATAATACATTCATAATGCTGCTGGCATTTCACCAGATTAACCAAAGTGTTAAAACAGACATAGTAAAAAAGCTATTATTTTTTCTCAAGAAGATTAACTAATGGGGAAAGGCAGGAAGACAATAGCTGTTCCTGCAACTGGGATAAGGATTGGCAGCAGGGTAGTGAGCATTCTTATCACCGTCTCTACTGAAAGCAAAAGACTGCTGTATTAAGGTACTGTCAGCCCATGTGACACTTACTCCAGAAGACCTTCTAATCGTCATTGATCCCTCACAGCAGTGATGACAGACACAATCAGACAGACAGACTGACCGACAAACCGACCGTCCGACCGCTGCGTTGGTGCGAGTGGTGAAAATTTCAAAATGTTAATGCATAACAATAAATGTCAAGCATGTTTGATAAGAGTGGACAATCAACCTGAGAGTCAGAAGCACAACAGATGTGAGCTCCACTGGTCTTCCCACACATCACCCTGCCTGCCCTAGATGGAAGGAAAACCTACCCTGTAACAGGAAGAAACCTTGGGCAGGACCAGACTCACATGGGGGAACCCTCCTGCTGATGGCTGCTGCGAAAGCAAGGATGGATACAGTTAGAGGAGCAGGGAGGGAAGCCCAAAAACCTACACAGAATGTGCCAATAACATCATTGTTGACCTACAGGGGAGAGAAGGGTCAGAGAAGAGAGTAGAGGAGAGGAAGCCATGACCCAGTGGGGTGACAGAGGCCTGTCAGGTGATCATGCAGCCTCGACCTATAGCAGCAGAACTAAGATGAAATGTAAAAAAAAAAAAAAATTAGACAACCCTGTTCTTGATCTAATGAGCAGCCAATGAAGAGAAGCCTGCACAGGAGTAATGTGATCTCTGGTGCCAGTACCTGCCTTTAGATCAGCTGGAGGCTTCTCACACACCGTATTTTCACGACTATAAGGCGCACCTAAAACACCGAGATGTTCTCAAAAATCAACGGTGCGCCTTATAATACGGTGCGTCTTGTGTGTGGACTGAGTTCCAAAATCTGCTGTGTGCCTTTGGTAAGTGCACTACGGTAAACGCTCCGCCCATCGATTAGCGGCACACCTACGCGTAAGGATCCCCTAAAATGGCGCCGGTCAAGCAACACGCGTATGAGGCTTACTTTAAACTGCAGGCCATCGAATATGCTTCTGAAAATGACAGTCGAGCAGCTGCAAGACATTTTAACGTAAATGAGTCCATGGTCAGAAAGTGGAGAAAAAAGAAAGTGAACGAAAGTGAGGAAGACAAAGCTGAGTTTCCGCGGGAACAAAGCAAGGTGGCCCGAGCTGGAAGACCGAGTGGAACAGTTGGTTGTGGAACAGTGAACAACTGGAAGGGCCGTCTCTACTGTTGGTGTTTTCGCTTTATGAGGAGGCCGCATCTCTCCATACGCGCGAGGACAACTGTTGCGCAGCGGCTGCCCGCGGATTACCAGTAGAGGGCGGCCATCTTCTGCACCTACTGCCGCGACAAGATACCCACGCCCAGCCACATCTATGAGGCAGCAGCGGGCGAGTTATGCCACCATATGCGGGTGGATTGTAGACTCATGGGCTATGATACCGTCTTCATGTATTGGAAGAGCTTTCACAAAAGTCGGCATCAACGCTGAAGCGGAACCGGTCGGTGAGTCTGATTCAGATGATGAAGAAGAGGAATTCAGGATGTTGGACATTGAAATGGCGCAGCTGTTTAATTCAAATACAGAAGATGAAAACTTTGATGGTTTTTGTGGCAGAAGAATAAATATTTTGTTCAATAAATGTGTCAAAACTCACTGTTTTACTTCCGTTGTCATTTTTTACTGTATGTTTTAGCATGCGCCTAATAATACGGTGTGCCTTATGTATGTTTTAAATACAGAAATAGCACCCGTAACTGAGGCTGCACCCTTTATTACAGTGTGCCTTATGGATTTCAGGCTCGGGGACTGGGTTGAGCTGAGCCAGAATGTGGAACCGAGGGGGAGGACATGAACCCTCAGAACTGTACAGTTCCGTTTACAGCGGGCAGGAGTGACAGAAAGGGGCTTACAGGAGAGGGGGCCGACGGTGCAGCTGAGCAGACTGGGGATGAGCAGCAGCGAAGTCGGGACCAGGTGAGCAGACAGGAACCAGAAACGCTGAGGCAGAAGTCGTGGTCAGGGACGGAAGGCTGGTGAGTTTACCAGGAGACAGACAGTGCAGGCAGGTCAGAGGCAATCAGGTTCAGCAACAGGAGGTCAGGCAGGTAAGAAGTGCTGGAGAGTCTTGCATGGACACAGAAGAACAATCTGGCTGAGTGTGAGCGTGCAGGGGAGGCTTATAAGCAGGGCTGATTGGGAATCAGCTGCAGCTGTGCTTGCAGGTGAGTGGAGTTGAGCTGACGGGGTGGGCGTGGCTGGCAGGTAGAGTGGAAAATTACTGAGGCAGAGGGACAGGAGGGAACTGGGGGAATGGAGCTGTGACAAGGCTACCTTCTGCGTTGGTGTTTCTCCTCAGTCCTCCATGTTTGAAAGCTGCAGAAGGACCGCGTGTTTGCCCAGAAGTTGTTAATATTCAATTATGTGTTCTATGTGTTTCATAGACAAGGCAAGTGCGAGAATTGTTATCGTGGGTGTCTCCGTCTTGTTCTCCGAACTCATAAATGGAAAGCTGAAAAGTTGTCTGTGACATCATCCCAGTTCTGATTTCCAAGGAAAATGGAACATAGCATATGTCCTCATCTCCTCCTTCTTTTCCCATCTGTCCATCAGCTGGAAAGCCTGACCCTGCTCAAGGTTTCTTCTATTAAAAGGCACCTTTTCCTGCCACTGTTCCTTTTTTGGGGCTCAGTCCCTGGATTTATTTTAAGCACCTCAAGACAATTTTGACAGTAACAATTTTGGCACTTCGTAAACAAAAGTTGAATAATAACGAATCAAATTTGCAGATACATGATTGACACTTGAGTTTGGACCTAAACTACATGCACTTTTATCCCAGAAACAGCTGTTTTATGCTTTGTGTAGTGGTTTAGCAGTTGGGAGTATTTTCAATAACTTCTGTGACAAACTTGTTACGCTGTTTTTAAATTCATGATTTATGTACATTTCTTTGGAGTACTAGGAAGGCTTTGAAGCAGTGTCAACCTTTGTGTGGCTTTCCCACATCAGTGGAATGTGCCACACTCTCTCTACATACATCTCAGTTGGGTCTAAACTGGTCAGTTCTCTTCCTGCTTCAACCACAGGATTTCAGGAAGCACACACACACTCACATCCAGGGACCATAGACGCTGCAATCAAATTAATGTGCACGTTTTGATTTGCGGCAGAAAAATGGCATACCTGGAGAAAACCCATGCAGGGCAATACATGAATTCCACACACAAAGGCTTTGATGTGGAGCCGAAGCTGAGGAAAACCATGTGAAAAGGGCATAAATCAGTGCCAAGGACACGTGATGGTGGGTATAAAAGTCACACACCTTGTTACAGCCTTTGTTTGTGGCGAGCCATTCCAAAATTTTGCAACAACCACCTGCCACCCTAGATGGAATCTTTTCTGATCTCTCATACAGGGTTTATTTTGTCCCTTCGCGAGGAACACCTCTGACAGGTACGCCACCTTGGTTGCCACACTGCTCCACTGACTGGTATAAACACTAATTCCTGCCTTAATTGCACCTGTCAGTTGAAATAACGTTAGCATATTAGTGAAAGGAGCAAATGAATACCGTACGTTGTACGGAGGGCTTGTCACAGCTGTTTTCATCTCAGTGACACCGTTACATTATGTTATGAAGTGTATTAGGAGCAGTCAATTTGCTCTTTAAATGAGGTATTGTTCATGAATAACAATCAGGTCAACTTCTACTTGCCTTTTGTATGCGCTCCAGGCCTCTTTAAATTCTTCATAACACCAGCATTTGGGAAACACACAGCACATTAAGTCAAAACTAAAGGAAGTGCGTTTCGAAGTAGATCTCGGGTATAAACGTCTGTTGTTTTAGAAGTGCTACGGGCTATTTTTAAGATTGTGTAATATGCTGAACAAAAGATAACAGGCCACAGAATATCTGAATTACATTCCCTCTGAGTATTCATCAAATACACACTCGAGTCCTGCGCTGAAAAACACGAAGACGCAAGCTTGTTCTTATCAGAGGCACTTATTTTGAGATAAGGTTATTTTTGAGAATCTACATGTTTTCATGAAATGTAGTTCGTATTAAAAATGATGCTTTTCATAATTCATTAGTAATGGAGATCAGACATTGATAGCATATCCTTTAGCTATATATTTTTTAAAAAGTAAAAACTTCTTAGAAATACAAAAGTTTTAATTTCTTGTGTGGTTCTTATTGGGACTATGTTGTGAAGGCACAAAGTATGAACAGGAATAAAGAATGAACACAGCAGAGCATTAAATAGTTAATAGTCCTGTTTATTTCCCTCTTATACTAGCTATCTCTTGTTGTCATGCAAATATTCCCGTATTGCACGTGGAACAAAATAGCAGAGATCATTTGCATGATCTATTGCTGTGTTATCAGCTGGCAAATGGGGCATGGCACAAGTGTCCTCCTTTGTCACAGCATTTTAAAGAAAGCAAATGTCTAATCTGCATGCGTCACATTGATGAGTTTGAGCTCATCAGTTATTACTTAAACTCTAATCTGATTAATCACATGCTCGCTTTCCCACCAGAAGATGGCCCAAAGCACCACGCTGCCTCTCCTGGCTTTCTTCCCATCCTGCATCCTGGCGTATTGGCGATTCCCAGGTGATGCACACGCGCCCAGCCATCCATACGATGTTAAAGAATATGGGATTCGTTTGATCAGGCCCGCTTCGTCCACCACTCCGGGCTCCAGTTCAGACGCTCATGTGCCCATTGTTGGCACTTTCAGCATCGGAAAGCAAGTCCCTGCATATTGAAAAGGTGTCTTCTGACACCTTTCTATATCTTTAGTGATGTGAGCGACCGCAGTGCATCTGTGGGGTCAGACCACGTGGTCAAGCCTTCGCTGCTCACTGCAGCATCGATGAACCTTTGTGGCCTGTCATAGCTCACCATTATTTCTATTTTGCCTTCAGGGGCCAATGGTTATAATGTCACATTTTCTGGGTGTTTTTTTTTTTTTTTTAATAAAAAAATAAGCAGGTCTGACCCATGAGTCAGGAGTCACACAATTTAGACAATGCACACAAATCCAAGTTGCGAGACCACAGCACATGAGCTGAGCTGATGGCATAGAAGAGAAGTGAATGAGTTAATTACCCATGAAAGAGAAGAACATAATTACATACAGGTAAATAAATGAGGTCAGGGACGAGACGAGGAGCATGAAGTGAAAGACAGCTACAGGAAAGATTCAAAATATGAGTTAGAGAGATTAGGAGATGCAAGCTAAATGGCCGTGACAAGCATTTTTTAACAAAAACGGGTGATGGAAACTGCAGTTAAGGCAAAGAAAAATCCCTTTTTTCACCTGCTTCAGGTGGTTTATGACCTATGAGGAATAGGAAAATATAAGAGAGTGACATCATTGGTGATGAAGTGAACAGTGGACACAACTTGGCAGTTGTTTGCCCCCATGGCAGCTTTGTTTTGTGCACTATTGTCTCAGCATTTCTGCTGCTGTGGGTCTTTCCATCCATCCATCTTCTGTTTACTACCACATATTCCTAATCAGGTTCATGGAGGGTGCTGGAGCCAATCCCAGTGCCCCCAGGCCAGAGGCAGGATTAAACTGGACAGAGAGACAGAGACAGAGAGACAGAGAGACAGAGAGAAAGACACACGCACACCTATGCACAGATAAATTGTTGGACTGTGGAAGGTGACCAGAGCATCTAAGGAAAACTCACATTCTCATGGGGAAAACATAAGGACACCACAATGGGAGGCGCTAGCCAGGATCAAGAGATTTCAAAAAAGAGGAAAAGCTTCAATTGTGGGTTGCTGCCTTGATGAGTTTCATTATTGTAGACAGATTATACCATTATTCCACACATGACAGAGTTAATTCTACTTAAGCTTAAAGCATTCATTCTACCATGGGCTTCAATTGTGCTAGTGGGCTAATAAAACTAGCCATACTGGCGATGCTATAACAAGGGATGTTTCGCATTTAATCCTGTAACCCCCCCCCCCCCCCCGGTTCATTCTTATCTGAAAGGCAATACTCGTGGACCTTTTGCATTCACATCCTTCTCTCAACCTTCACAAAGCATCGGTATTATGAAAGACCTACGACATTCATCACCGAATGAAATCGTTACACAGGCAGATAAAAAAGAAGCACATTGGCTGGACAACCTTGACAATGTCCACACAAGATCAGGCATTCAATGTAAGATAATGTCCACCACACCAGGCAAATTATCAAGCACATATGTAGACAAAGGCCTAAGCAAGATCCAGGCAGGTACCACCTGACTGGAACAGCCTTATGCAAATTGAGTGAAAGAAAGACTTTAATTCACTCTATTGTCAACCTCTTCTTTTTTCCCCATTGAGAAAGTGTCAAGATTTAACAAAACGAACCAAGCATGTGTGTCAGGACATCTGATTGTTGAAGAGGACTGCTCCCCACTCTGTGATTGTTTAAACTCACGTTATTACCAGTGTGTTTTACAGGGTTGTCAGATTAATTTACACGTGCTGTGACCTCAGTCATGTTGTACCACATGTAGGTTAAAAACATGCATTCCACTTGAGGGGCACTATGACATCATTAGCACACCCTTAATTACCTCTCACACTTTGCTACTTTGTAACAGTGGCACCATATGTGAATCCTAACCAACAAATTAATCTCATAGTAATACTGTGAAAAAATATTCTACCATTCAAATGTAAAGCCTGAAACAATTACCGGTAATTTAAGAATAAATCCAATAAACACTCAGAATAACCATTATTGTAGACCTCATTACCACTTTGACTTTAAATGTAGAATTAGTGAGGTGAAGAATGAGTCAGCCTGGGAATGAGTTAAAATTCCTGAGTGAGAAAGTGTCTAATCCTCAAGATAATTGGACACCAATGCCCCCCCCACAAAAAAAAAACTAAAATAAAATAAAAAAAACCAACAGATAAACTTCCAGTGTGACTTTACTGCCAGTCGACACTATATCCATATTAATGCAAATCCTCCCTGATCCTGTTCAGCTGTAGCATAACCACATTTGGTGCACAGCATCTAGTAATTCTTCAGAATCACCCCCTCCACCCCCAACATATTAAACCCAATCCAACCACGGAGAACCTCTGCAACACTGACCATGCTTCGAGGTTACACCTAATTAATTCCAATAACTGCCAAATTTACAATCCTCTTTTGACTGAATTAGACTGCAAATAGAAATGTTGAGCAACCTTTGTCCTTCAAAGTATTCCTACCCATTTCTTTTTTTAAACCCTGTCATATAAAACAACAGAATATGACTAAATCCACAGCAGCAAATGCAAAATAAAATAAATTAAAAAGCGCTTTCTGAAACCCCAATTTCACATCCCACCAATCAGGACCTTTTTTCTTCTCGGGTCCTTTTAAGGTTTTAGGTTCTATTCCCTTGTGTGTCATGTCAAATTCCTTTCCTCTTCAATGGGTTTTGTCAAGCATCCGTCTCATGGTGACAGCTTTGTGTCCTCCTTGTGTCTTTTCACATTTCCCCTTCCAGCTGTTCTCCTTTTCATTGCCCCGATGTCCTCCACCTGTGTGTCTTTTCCCTGCACCTGTGTCCAATTATCCCACATTCCCATGGATAGAAGCCCTTGTGTTCCCCTGGTGTCTTTGTCATTGTGCTCTATGGATAGTGCTCAGTGTGTTTCATTTCTGCCTCCAGTAGATTTGGCTTTTGACTGCATTATTTTCTCAGTTTTAAGCTCAATACCCACTTGTTCTTTTTATTCTTTGAGCAAATGCTGACAAAAAGCATTACAATGAACCTCTAAGAACACACAACGCTGGCAGTGGGGTCAGCTTCCAGTGCATTTTTGATCAAAAAGTAACATAAATGCTCAATAAACAACATGTAGTTATGCATGGCCCCTCAGAACTTCTGAAACATTTACATGGCTCCGGACTGGCTCTAGCTTTTGTGATAATTATCAGTAGGCTTCTCCTACGGCTCAGGGGAAGAAAGCAAACAAACGTGACAGAGAAAGTAGTTAAACTCCTTTAAGGGACTAAGTTATGCCCCATCAGCTTTGGCGTAAAATCACTGCCACAGGACGTATTTCTGTCTGGCTGCAAAATATTAATAGTGCTGTTGAGACGCATCGCCGCATGTCCCCGCACATCCATTTGTTGGCAAGCATTAAAATAGGAAAGATGGCAGATCTATGAATAAATGTCTTCCATGATATCGCCATGAGCCTCATCTGCGTCGCTGTGAGGATTGCGCCCCTCTGAGAACTAGCCTTCAATTTATTTATTTCTAAATATACTTCAAGTGTGTCTATAGAGAAGCTTATCCAGATTAGCAACATTATTGTGTGCTTGCTCCCCGCCGCGTTCGAACACATTCTGTAATAATGGACAAATCCTCCAATCTGTGATGCAGATTGAAAAATATTTCTGTATTGAAACATTGCTCATGCAGCGCCAGATGCTGCAGCGCATTGAGCTCGCTTCAGCCAACGCTGCTGAGAAGTGCAGCCCCCCCTCTGAAGCTGTTCAGCATAGAAATGAATTTGCCCTCCAGCGCTGGTAAGCAAGCCTGGCGAAGGGCTATAGGGTCAGTTCAGATCATGTATGTCACATTATCCACTCACACTCGTCACATCTCATGGCTTATGCAGCAGCTGCAAATCAAGGATGCCCTTTAACTGAAGAAGGTTGGACTTTCCTTTTCAGCCAATGTAAGAGAGGGCAAAAAAATGAAAAATCTTTACCTGCTTATGTTGTCTATTGTCACTAGGGCAACTGTAAGGACGGGAGCTGCTCTACATGGACACTGATGCATGGGCAGGAGTTTTATGCTGCCGGGTGTCTGGTCAATAGATTCACTTACATCTGCACTACGTGAGGCTGCTGATGGTTTGGAGACATGAGCCAGAGTCCCTGCTGTCATCCACACTTGTTATCACAGTGTCAAAAAAGAAAAAAAGGAGTCACTTGTCGGACAAGCCTGATTGAATCACATCAAGGGCGTTGGGAAAAGGCAGGTGGTGTTGGGAGTGACACTCGTGATGTTGTGGGCACGGCTGACTCAAAATGTGGCTACATGAGGCTCACGGCGTGTTCTACGCCTTTTTCCTCCACAAAACATAGGGATGTTTTGCATAATGGGCATCATCTTTATATAAGCTGTCTTTCCTCCTGAAAGGGTTTCCGCCCACACTCGACGTGATCTCACTGCTGAGTCTTGCAGAGTTTTGGTCCCATCAAATGGTTCAAATCCTTATGCGACATGTTTACATTCATACATTATATATGTATGTATGTATATTTTCACCAGTTACTGTGGGTGAAACTTATCCACAATCTACGGCTGGTTCTTTGTAGGTAAATAAAGAGACTCGACATTTCAAGAGATGTGGAGAAAATAATCTGAAGGCTGTAGAATGGAACAGGTACACTCAGAAACAGAAAATAAAGGTAGTCTGTCAGATCCGCCACGCTGCAACTTATAGGTGTGCTGAGGTTAACTTTACACTTGGATAGAGTTCTGTAGCAATATTTAAACTATAAAACACTATTAAACTCATTAAGTACGAACTTGGATAAGCCCCTTACTGAATTCTAATATGAATGGGATTCTACAGCAGAAGGCCCACTTACAAGAACATAAAACTCAAATCAGTCTAATTTCTGGATTTCTTATATCATTTAAGCAATCTGTTTATGAGAAAGGCTTTCACTCCACATTTATATTTTCAAACATAAATATCCATTTACGGATTTCATTCATTTTACATATTCAGTCATATTCATTCCTTTACACCTAGAGCTTTAAATTCAAAGAAACATGCAAACCAGGGCTTTTTGATTATTGCACTTCTGAAGCAAAATGAGTTTCTTCAGTTGGAAGAGCAGAGCGGCTGCTCATCTGTATCTAGAGGAGCCAGATGACGTGGTTTGGGCATCTAGGATGCCTCCCTGCTGAGATTTTCTGGGCACATCTTATGGAAAGCAAGCCTCACAGAAGATCAAGGACAGGCCCGAGGGACTATGTCTCAGAGCTAACCCGGAAGTGCCTCAGGATCAGGGGTAGAAAATGTATGTACTGTATATATGATTGGATGGACACATATGATGACTTCCATTTGGATTGATTACGACTGATTACTTCCCCACAGTCTCAAATGTTGCCAAACATCGGTGGGGGTGGTTGGGAACAGAGAACCAACCACCCTGGGTGTTCATCCTGGTCTAGTGTCTTTCTGTCCATCTATTAACAGACCTGAAATATAGAAATAAGCTTAAAGGCTCTTTTAGCTTCTGTACTGCCAGTAGAGCAAAATTACCCATAGATAAATGTGATTAACGCTAACTCAGACATTATTATTTGCCTTTGCATGTGATCTGTGGTCACAGTCGAGTGACATGGACTGAGAAATTTAATTTAGAGCCTTTCAGGACCAAAACAAACAGATTTAGATTAAATTCAATTTGACATAGTGTATCTAGTATTCATGTGCCAAGCAACTATGTAAGGCCATTTTTTTCCCTTTGTACACTTTATTCATCGTGTAATCCATCGTCACTTATTTAAAGCTTGTCAAAAGCTGCGCGCACGGCAACTAAACACGCTGATTAGTCACAAACAAACAACCTCACCAACCCATTGAAAAAGAGCTGTTATTTTCTGCCTCTGCAGCTAATTTCTGTAATTCCGTGCCTGTATTGTGGTGTGTCTGTGTGTGTTGAATCAGTACTTTTATTTGTTTTGACAGTTAGATACAGTGATTTATTTGTGCCGAGCTGCCTCACTCTTTGCAGATCAGTCTTAACACAACTAAGATGTGTTTATGACTCACCAGGGTACTGGTGGAATAAACAAATGCCAGGGAACAACCAGACCTTATGGAATGCACCATAAGGTCTGGTAGATGTGAAACATATTGCTGGTGAGAGGAACATCTGGAATCTCCATAATCTATCTAGCAGATGTATGATAAACTTCTTGAATATGAGGTGATAGGACATAAGTATTCATTAATACACATTATTTCCCAGCATGCCTACCTGTGTAATGGTTAATCAGTATAAAAAAATAAATGTATTCGACCTGGCACTGACGTCGATCTAGAATGTATTTATGGGACTATGGACTATGATGCCGTTCATTATGACACACTATGACAATTCCCTATAAGTAGTGAATAGGGAAGGAGTGTGTGATGTCAGACACAGCCTTTGCGAATAGTTTCATTAATGCTCATTTTGTCCGACTCCTCTAATGTTGAAGCACATCCTCGTGGGCAACTGATAAGGGGAGGTTAGTAAAATCCTTGCCACCCACACACAGTGACACACAGTGACAGTGGTTTGTAGGTACCTCAGCATTCAAGGTACCGCGAGAGATGAGAGCCCAAAGGAAGGTCCACTGGCAGGCAGTCAAGGAACTCTCCAGAACTGCTGAAAAGGGGAGTCAGTACCAGTGGATAAGGAGAAAGGACTCTACCTAGGCCTCCAAGTGAGTTGATGGGGTGACCCTGGCACGCTGGGATTCACTGCTGAAACCCTCAGGAGGTGTTTGGGGGACTATCAGCGAAACACCCCGGAGGGTTAGGGTGTCTACTTGATAAACCTAAGGATATCATCACTCAGATGACATTAAGGATGGGCAGATCGATCCCGTGGTATCGATATATCGATACTCACAAGCTACTCATTTGGTATCGATTTTCTTTTATAAATATCGATACTAACTAAAAATTTTTTTGGGGGGTGTATGCATCACTTTGCGCCGTTTCAGATTAGTTACTTAAATTAATATGTGCCGGGATACCCCTATACCTGGCGGCGTATTGAGCTGGCCCATGTCACGTGAGAGGAGATAGCAAATGAGCATCAACGTGCAACATAGCCCGCTGAGCCGACACAGTCAGCAAAAGGCAGAGCCGGAGGAAATAATCAGCCAGAGACGCAATCGTCTTAAAGCAGAAAATGTGAATATGATACTTTTTCTGAACAGCAATCTGAGACTTCAGGAAAGTGTGATGACATACCTCAAGTGCACTAAAGGTGTGATGGTGTCAGACATTGTTCTAGTTAATTTTCTCATGGAACATTGAGAATCTACACAGACATCTCATAGAACAACTGTCTTATGCAGGTTTAAAGG
Source organism: Takifugu rubripes (assembly GCF_901000725.2). Classification (NCBI taxonomy): domain Eukaryota; kingdom Metazoa; phylum Chordata; class Actinopteri; order Tetraodontiformes; family Tetraodontidae; genus Takifugu; species Takifugu rubripes. The sequence continues at coordinate 3,504,805 of NC_042290.1, forward strand.
ATAAGGAAATCCTATTAATCAATAGACCATAATAAATTGTATATAAATGCTCTGTATTTGTCTTGTGATTTGTCTTAAATGTAATAATATTTTGACTGACAAAAATTGCCAGTAAGAAATGAATGGCATCGGTATCGATATCGATGAAAATACAAGAAAAAGTATCGGTATCGTATCGAATCCCAAAAGTGTGGTATCGCCCATCCTTAGATGACATCCCAGAGTCTTAGTGGTGTCTCAAGTATACAATAGGGGATAATAACATCTAATCCGAAACAAGAGATCAATCAAAAATGACTTTTTTTCTAAATCGATTTCAAAATTGTATCTTGCCAAAATTAAAACTATAATGGAACAACCCATAATGACTTATGTAGTAAACAAACAAGAATGCAGTTTATATTTTACTTTAGCCAGCTGTTGATTTTAATGACAGCTTTCCACACTTGGTGTTCTCTCAGTTTGCTTTGCGAGGTTGTATGTTTACCACTTTTTATTTGCTACATAATTCCATATCTTTTCCTTCATAGTTTTGATGTCTTTAATGTTAATGCAAACAGTAAAAACAAGAACATTGAAGGAGAATCTATGTCCACATTTCTGACTGTGTATTACATTTGTATACTGCTCAATCAATCTTTATTTATATGGCGTCTTTTACAATCAAAATTGTACAGCTTTCCAGAATCCCAGGGCCTAACCCCAAACAAGCAACAGTGGCAAGGAAAACCTTGAGCAGGACCAGGCTCGTGTAGAGGGACCCTCCTGCTGATGGCCGGCTGGGTAAAGAGAGAGGAGAAGGACAGGTAGAGGAGAGGAGAGGTAGAGGAGAGACTAGGTATAGATCATAGAGAATACATACAGAAATACATTATATTAAGTAAAGTAAGCTGCCGGTAGAGTCAAGTTGAGTGGGTCAGCGGGGTCGGAGGTAATTTTTTTTACTTCTTTTATGTTGTTATTCATGATTAGTTTTCAAATCTCATGTTCTCCAGTGCTTAACACACAGCTTCAAATGAGCAATTACCGTACAAGGGACAAAATGGATCTTTGACATTTGGCAAGTAATTGCACATGCTGTTCAGAGACATGGAGCTAATGATGTGGTGCTAACAATTCAAACAATGGTAACTCCATGTGAACAAAATCTAACTGGATTTTGTCTAATTTTTTTTTATTCATGTGATTTAAAAAAAAAAAAAAACTGTGTGTGGGTGACTGTGTTGTGAATCTTCTCCTGGTGGTAGCCGAGATGTGTTGATGAGGAAGGAATCTTCGCAGACACCGACTTGGTTATCAAAGATGTTTATTGGAGAGAACAGTCAGGTATCAATCGAACACTGCAGGTTGTCCGAGGGAGGTTTCGCGGTCCCGATGGTGAAGAACTCCGAGGTATCTTCATCGCCACCTCCTTCTTATGCAGTCAAGTAAACACATTCTTTACTGATGACCTCACGCTGTACAATATGGCCAACCCAATGGTATAGCGTTCAGTTATTACCAAAAAAGGGAATACTTGAAGATGCTTCATGCTACACATCCTCATATGGAGAACAACCAGGGGCCCACAGGCTCCAGCTTTTCTTACATAAAGGAAGAAGACACAGGACACACATGTGGAGCATGTCCTAATATGGTGCTTAGGCTGGGTGCTAAACACATTACGGCCTTACAGATGTAAAGCCTGCATAGAACGGGTCAGATACTACAACTGTATTCTATGATATTTTTTAATGTTTCTGGATAACCTTGAGTAACCTTTTAAACAAAATCACCTGCATCCAAGGTAGTTTTCTCTGTCAACTGGACTGGGTTTCTTCTCTTGAAGACGTTTCGCCTTCTATCCAGAAGGCTTCTTCAGTTCTGAAGTCGCTGGGGAGAGAGCTTGAAAATATATAGCCCCTGTGGACCATTGGCATGTTAATGATCTGGGTGGTCACCTGAGAGTCGTTGGCAGGGTTGTTGGTTGGGTCGTTCACCTAGTTTCTGTTGAGGTGTCTCCCCTTTGTCTGCTGGCTCTCTTGGTGTTGAGTCACCCGCAGTTCTTCCACTTTAAATAATTTGCCTTTGGAAGCAAGTTATTACAGCAATGAGGGAAATAGTTTCTTTTTAAAAAGACACTGCAAAAACTTTGATTTCAAAGCGTACACTGAAGACCCCCCACCAAAAAGACATGGATATTGTCATTAAAGTGACCTGAATCTTGCCACCTAAATGATTTTCTAATGTCAGAACATTGATTTAATAATGTTCACGTGCCGCAAAAAGTGGTACATTTTCTTGGCTGCTATATTCCTTCCGGTTTCACACCATATCGGCAAAGGTTAATAGCTCATCGCAAGGCTCTACGGGAGAATTTGGGGTTACAGTGCCTTGCTCAAGGGTACCTTGGCAGTGCTCTGATGGTGTCTTAGCACCTAGCCCTGCTACCAGCGCACTCTCCCTGGCCCGCGGCTTGAACCAAGAACCCTCCACTTTGCACCCCTGTCCATTTATTGAATAGTATCTAAATCATTTTTCAAGTATAAAATAAAACAAAACTATTTCCTGACCCTTATCATGTCGTTTGCAGTTGGAGTTGTTACTATGGCTTCAACGCTGCCCTTAGCTAGTGGTTGAAAAAATAAAAAAGCTATTTGTAAAACTAAATTCATTTTGTGCACCATAATCACGTTCAGAATGGAGTCCTTCAGATAATTGCACTACTGAAAAAATGAAGGTAACACATTAATCAATGCAGTTTAACTCCAAAGCCAGTCATATTCCTGGGAAGCAGTAACAATTGTGAATCGATTTCACCTGCTGTTGCCCAAATGGGATAGTCAATAGTTAGATAGCAGAGGCAATTAGAAAGACAACATCTGTAGAAAAATGCTTTTACGGGTGAGCGGCACAGACACCAGCACTATTAGTAGATGTTACCCAAACCCCTTTTTTGTGTCTTCAAGTAGAATCATGGAGGACCACTGCCAGAGTCCTACAAAATGACCTCAACCAGTTTAATCATATGCATGTTTCTGCACAGACTGTCATAAACAGACTTCGTGAGGATGTCATTACTATAAAATTCTCGTCAGCATAGATCCAATGCAACACCTCACCACATACATAAGTACATGTAGCTATATACACACAGGTGCACTCATGAACATTCACACTCTAGGGTGAGGGTTGTAACTATTCTATATGTGTATATATTGAAAAGAAATCTGTCTCCTACCCCATCCCGGATAGGAAGAAGTCAGTGGCTGGGGGAGGGAGCAGTGGAGGAACTCTCCTGTCCCTAGACAAGGGCTGGTTCCACTTGTGCCAAGGGGTAAATACCATCTTGACTGCTGTGCCCATGACCCTTGATTAGATTTTGGGGTCAGTGCTGTGCAGTACCCACACAACCTGTCCATTTAAGACCAAATGGGCTGTGGCTCAGTTGTATGTGGGCTTAAGCAAATAAGTGTGTGTGTGTCTCTGTGTGTGTGTGAGTGTGTGATGGGGGGTGATCGCTGTGTGAGGGCACACGTATGAATGTCTTGTGAATGGGTGTGATTTTAAGTGTGGACAAAAAGGCTCTCTAGCATTCCCACCCTTCCGAATTGCACGGCCAGTGTGTTGGGTCTTATCGGCATTGACTTAACAGCAAACACTCTGCTGGTTGTCGCACACGCAAACACACTTGACATAAAAAAAACCCCCAAAAAACACAAAACAACGGTGTATAAATCATTGCTCGGTTATATGAGCCCAGATTTGACAGTCAGATCAATGCCTGTGCGCCAAAAAATGACAATCAACAATGACAGTCACGGTAAAGAGACAGACTGCAAGATTTGGTCATTCAGATCAGCTACGCATGTTGGTGCTTTAGCTCATGTTAAACTACTTAAGCACACATCAAAACATAAAAGTAACTCTGTCTTCATGCAGATTATCTACTACAAATCAGACAAGAAAGCAAGGTGTATAATTGCTTGTGCTTGGACACAACAGTTGCCTGTAGGGGGCATCTTTCATTAGAGCAGCTGCTATTATACTGTCTTTTTGGACTGAACACAAGGACTGATGGTAATAAGTCACACAAAACACACAGCAGCTGCTTCTGCAGAAATAAAACGCAGTCGGGAAGAGAGGTGATAACAATTAGTTAATTAGCAGTATATCTTGAAGCCTATAACAGATATAGAGGCCAGAAGATAATTGCTGGCGTGGTGCTGACATGGGAGAAAAGCTTTTCATCCACAAACCCAGCTTTTTTATGGAAGAAACATCATTTTTAAAATTGAATTCATCCTTTATTTATCATTCATGAATACTGTGCAGATCAGGATCTATACATCCCTCCCCTGCGAATTCAAATAAAATAGGTACCTATACATCACTATATCACTAATATTAATACTATTAATAATAGTAATAAACCTTTTGGAACGAAATAACACCAAATACATAGACACAAAATAGACAAAAAAAATCACTAAATACTCAAAACAGATTAAACCAAAGACTGAACAATATAAACAAACGTTGGATCAATGAAGAATCTGTCATATAAAATTATGATTCTCTGCTGCAGCTACACTGATAACACCAACAACAATTATATTTATTGGTTTCAGAACCCGGTAAATTTTCAACCCATTTTTAAGTATTATTGCCAATGTGTTAATAATAAACATAATGAGCGTGACAGGTTATTTTATTACCATATAGGTTGTGGTTTGGTTGCTTAAAGTTATATGTAGTATAATTAATATGACCATATCTGTAGTGAAATATAGTGAAATATCTGTAGTACTAGCACATTACTTTTAAAGAGTCTTGCATTTTAGCTGCTGCTTTATATGCTAATCAGGCCTTTAGATCATCCAAGTTTGTCCTATTTGTGTGAGTCAGTGTCTACCATTAGCAGCTTTTTACTTTAACCCACCGAGTCATTGTGCACATTTGCAAGGTCGGACACTGATTAGCCGTTTAGCATTGACGAGTCACTGTAAGAGAAGAGTAATGACAGCAGCACAATATACTGCTTTATAAAGAGGAGGGTTGCAGTCAGAATTACAGCTCTCTCAACTAAAGGCCTTTCTTTGTGGCCTGCATGCATGGTCTCTTCTTTCTTCTTACAAAAATGCCATGCACATTGTCCAAAAGGGTGAATAACCTCCAACCCCAATGACCCCCATCAGTTTTAAGTCTACATCTTGAGTATAAGAAAAAAAAAGACTAATGTATTTACACGTATGATGTATGTGTCCTACATTGTGAACCTCCCCGTCCACCATTCTCAGACCTAAGCTGGCACCTCAGATATCATCCCCTCTTGACATTTCATTGTATTCTTTGGACCACATATTCAGTTATAATCATCTATGCTGATTCATGTAGTGGTCCAGCTGCAGTTAGAAATGCTTTTGTGTGGCCTTTCTTTTTTTTTTAAATCCACGAATCAGCTAATCTTTCAAAATAAAGTCAATTTATGATTTGCCTTAAGAGCCCATTGATGTTGTTCAGTTGCACACTTTTTAAATTTGACAATTATAAGATGCAAAATCATTTATCAGCAGATAACGACAATATGATCTGAGATGTTCAGTCTCAGCGGACTCGGGCCACGCGGCACCCACACACACACACGAGCCACACTTGCTTTGGCTTCCCGCTGTTCATATTATTCCAGGAAATATTCTTGTCAGCAATCCCGTTTTCCGTCTCAGCTCTGTAGAAAGACCATGGATGCACACGTGGTCTGTATTATAAACATTACACTTACCACTTACAGGTGTGGATGACGTCAGTCATACCAGGCCAGTGGACTTCCTCGGGTTATATACGTTCGATGGGCGGGTATTGTGGTCATGTGACCGGTCTGGGCTTCTGTCATTATTTACGTAATAAACATGTAGGCTGAACTGGTAGATGGTATATTTCGAAATTAAATTATAAAATAATAAGTTACCCAATATGGTGATAATTGGTGTTGATAATTGGTTGCGTAAATATATACAGCTCAGTGGGAGGAGCCTAAAAGAGCTGTTTTGGCCAGAGAGTAGTGGGTGTTGGGATGTTGCAGTGAGCTGATGCAGAGCTCCTTAGTTTGTCTAGTTTTGTAACCATGTTCAAGGACACGAGGAAGTCGTAAAGATAGGAAGAGAAGGAATCGTGAGGTCAGGTTGACATGAATCTTGTGTGCACCAAATAAAAGAGGTGAGCGAGCAGCAGACGAACGGAGTTGACAGAGAAAGCTTGAACTGCTGCTCAGCTCTCCCTTGCAAGGAACTCCTGTTGTTTGCGTGGTTGATCCGAGTCTGGTGAACGAACAGCGCGGGTGACCAAAACATCACCCTCACAGCTTAAACCAATGCCATCCACAAAACCAATGACTGTAGACAGATCCAGATAAGATGTCATTGCCTTGGTTTCCAGTCCTTCCATGTAGATATTGGCCATTAGCCTTGTTTCTGTCTGTAGAAGCTTTCTTTGAACTGGAAGTAGCAACAGAGGCTGAGCAGAGTGCACATGTGCTCTGAGGATAGTCGGGACGGAGTGTTCTCCTAGACAAGACATAACCTCAATAACCACGCCATTAACCAATTCAAGAGATTCAAGATTCAAGAGTACTTTATTGATCCCTTCAGGGGGTGTCCATCAGGGAAATTAGCATCTCCAAAGAAACGTACAGCACTGTACAAAATTTCCCACCACCATTACACGCCATTAAACCTATTAAAGATAATAAAAATATAATAAAATAAGAACATTTTGCTGTTTTGATCATAATTGTTACGTTTATCTTTCAACAAATCCAAAGGGGTTGCTTGTTGCTTCATACTTTTTCAAGCTAAATGACACTAAAGCCCCATGAATCCTTTGGTTTCCAATAAGTATCCCTGAAGATTCTTGTGTATTTTGATAGTGCCTATCAATTGGATGAGTAGGCCACATTTAAGATGTGAGAATTGTTAGTAAACTAAAGCCTTACTGCAGGGATGCTCATAGTTTTTCAGCATCTGAGGCATTTATGAAATAACCAAGTCATTGCATTTATTTAGAAATATATTGAGGATTTTTGCAATTTGTTGATGTACGTTGCATAACCACACATGTTAAAGACCACAACATAATTAACTATGTACATTTTTTGCCATTGTGAAAATTGACTGCTGTCCCAACAACTGGGACTTTAGTTCCTTCCCCTTTCTCTTTGTCATCTCACTTTTCATGGGAATTGCCTCTCCACATTTCCCTTCTTTGGTATTGCGATGGTAAAATGGCAGATGAGGCAAAAACACTTTGAAAATGTCATCTTGAAAAAAAGTGATAAAAAGTGATAAATTTTATTCTTCTTACTTGGTCCAGCTCCCCCACTCATTTTTACACCCTTTGTCAAGTTTAAGAGAAAATAAATAAAAGCGAAAAATTAGCGGGCTTAATTAACAGGCTGACTAGCTTGTTAGCTTTGCTGCACTTAGAGCCGTTGTTTGCACATGCACAGTGACCTAAGTGTAAAAAGAATTCAGATGTCATCTGACTTGCTGCCCTGGAGATCAGTCAAGTGATGGGATGGATGATAGGCTGAGGTCTTTGTTTTATTGTCATGCGATCTACCAGTAGGACCTTGGGGATCGACTGATAAATAACAATCGACGTGTTAAGCACACCTGCCTTACTGTATATCCTTCAATATCCACTCAGAGCCCTCAGATAGTTTAAAACGCTGTTCTCTCTGCTGGTTCTCTGAGTGCTACAGAATTGATTTGAACTTCTTCTTGTCAAGCTGAGGTCAAGGAATCAGGTGTTTCCTTCAAGAGCCAAAAGACCAGAAGTGGCCGGTCCTTTGCAGTTGCTACTGAACATTTGTGGAACATAAATAATTTTTAGAGTGACATTGTTTGAATAAAATCCAGTAACCAAACACAATAAAACAAGTTTGCGTATTGCAAATTTTAAAACTTGTTCGCAGCTTTGGGTCATACACGCTGACCCTTCACTCTGAGCAAAACTAATAATCAAAGTCCTCAAGTATTGTAGGACAACTATTTTTATTTCTGCACAATTGGTAAATCGATCAGAGCTTTCTCACTTTAGACACACACACACGAACACACACACACGCACACACAGACATGCATATTTGCCTTCATTTGATGTTGCTGAAAAGGAAAGACCTTGATCATTTTCTTACATCAGATTTTTAAAAACCAACTTTCAAAGTAACTGTCAATGAGGGATTTGTCCAGAAGCAACTGGTGTTATGGTTGAAGTATTCACACAAAACCTCTCAGAATTGCTGTATTTTGGGAAAAGTTACATGCTTGAATGTAAATATATTTTCTCTAAAACATTTTTATCAAATACTTATCTTGGCATGCTAATTTATACCTTTTAGGTTTCATTTATTCAGGATATTTATGAAAATACTACTTCCTGTATGTCTTGAATACAGGCATTTTGTAAAAGACTTTCAATACTGCTGATAAATAAAAGCATAAAAATTTATCAAATCTAAACTTCAGATCCCAGAGTTAATTTTTTGATATGCCATAAAGAAAAACTGAATTAGGAATAAATATACTTGATTCAATTTAGACAACGTGAAAAACTTTACCCATGACTGATTTTAACCGTCGGGAACAGTTGAAAGTGTGAGAAATAAAAATGCTAATAAAGATCAACATCAGGTCAAATCAAATTGATTTAGATCCCAAAGTCGCTTGGAGGAGTTTACAATCTGCACAGGTGTGACAAATACGGTATCCCTCTCTCTGGGAAGCAGATGGGAGTCTTTTTAAATTACTTAAAAAAATAAAAATAAAAATGCTCTTGTACATATTCCACTGCATGTTATTGCTGCTTTGTTTTTTGCGATTAAGACTTTTAAAGCTCTTTATTTATAATGCAGAGTTGTCAAGCCAAGCAGTAGCTTCCTGATCTAAATTGCAGAGGGGCATTAGACTTCCTCTCAGTTGTTGCAGAGGGATGATTTCAATTATGTTCTCCATGGTTCCTCTCCACAGGCACACAGTGGGACTCAGGCTACTTCCCCATCTGTGAAGCCTGGCCAAGCAGGGACCCTTGCCACTCCTTTAAGGTAAACCATGTTGGGTGTCTACTTAGCGTGTGTGAGGTGACATGGACCAAACCGGGGGACACTGGGCCAGATTCACGAAACGTTCTTACGAACAAATTTGTTCTTAAGTCCCACTTACGAACATTTTTTGAAGATTGTGGCATTCACCAATTTCTTCTTATCCTGGATTTATGCGTAGGTAAGAACAAATCCTACGAACACTCAGGAGTACTCTTGCGCACATTTCAGTGCCGACATGTTGGCATGGTTGGGTTTTCTTCTCTTGTGCAGTTCAATAAAATTCAATATTACAATGATAATTCTGTCATATTTATTTATTTATTTGTTTATTTCCTATTTTTGGTGATTTACGGAGAATTTTAAAATTACGTAAATGTGCCAATGACTTAACATTAATCAACCAAATTGGAAACCATGCCAAAACTGTCTTTTTATTTGATTTTATCTTGATTTATTTTATTAGGGGATCGAGGATATGCCCTGGCTCCCTGGTTGTTGACACCACTGACCAACCCTCAGACTCCACAGGAGTTTTATTCAATCAGATGCATGCGCGCAGTCGCTCCACCATTGAACGCACCATCGGCATTTTAAAGGGGCGCTGGATGTGTTTGGACACAGAGCCACAACCCCCTGAGGATGTGCGTCCTGACGCAATGATGGGGCCAGACTGCAGGCACGTGGTTCATGTTCGAGCGCGATTAATTGCCCGTTTGTGAATAAAATGCATTATTGTCACAATCCGAGCACAGCTTTTACACGTTTATTTTTTTTACATTCTTCTTTTTTTACATTCTCGTTGATTTCTTTAAGCGTGTTGGCTATAGTCATTAGGGTTGAGGCAATTTTATCAAGCGTGTTAGCCATCCTTTCTTGATTGTTCAACACGGCGTCAGAAATCAGGCGTGGAGAGGCAAGCTTTGGGCATTTCGCTTTGGGCATTTTGCTGCTTTTTGCTCTGTCTACAGGGTCCTGCTGCAGTTCCTTTTATGGGCATTAGTGGGCGGTGACTTATGCTAATCGTATGTTAATTAGACTCACCTGGCACGCGCTTTCAACTTACGAACAGATGGCATTCATCAATCTAAGAACACAGCTGCAAACAATTCTGGGGCTTACGAACGCGTTGATGAATCCGACGTAGGGTTTTCTTTAAAAACTTCTTAATAACAACTTAAGAAAGAATCTAAGAAGATTCTTAAGAACATATTGGTGAATCTGGCCCACTATTCTTTTATAGTCAACAGTTGTCTTGCCCTCTACTATGGATGTGACAGTAATCACGTGGCTGCTCAGAAACAATCACATATGTGTTTAGAGTTAACTTCTAGCTGTTTGTTCTTCGCTACTCATATAAGCAACTTGCTGTTGCAGGTAACAGTCTTTATAGGAATCTGCGCAAGTCTCAATTATCTGCTTGGGTAACCATCTCTGATGTTCCAAAAAGCAAAGGTTAAAAGCAAATCTAAGTTGGAGTTTATCAACAGCATTATCTGAGACATCTCCTAGAAGTGTCAACAGCTAAAGGAAGATGAGAAGTTGTGCAGAATGAGTCATTTCTCAAAGAAATTGCTATGTGCTGCTATAAATAAAATTCTACAACTCTGAAAAATCAGCTCCAAGCCAATGGCAGCTGCATCAATGATTACATTCAAAATAGATAAAGCAATATTACGTTTTTTTTTAACTGATAAAATACTTCAGGTTTTTGTTAAAGTTAAAGCAATCATAGAACAAACCTGATACGTCAACAGAATTTGAAGGACTTAACTTCAAATACTTCACAATGTTTTTCCAGCATTCAATCAATCTTTATTTATACAGCATCTGTTTCAATCAGAATTGTTTCTAGGCACTTTCCAGAATCCCAGGGCCTGACCCCCAACAAGCAACAGTGGCAGGAAAAACTCTCCTTCAACAGGAAGAAACCTTGAGCAGGACCAGGCTCATGTAGGGGACCCTCCTGCTGATGGGGGGGGCTGGGTAGAGAGAGAGGAGAGGGGGGAGGACAGGTAGAGGACAGAATAGGCAGAGATCATAGAGATACACTCGGGCCCAGGATCGACAATGGGCTTTTAGAATATCAGCTTATGAACATTATAATATTCTCATTTCAAAAGCAAAGTGTCAAAAGGAGGATCTGTTGTAAGAGATGCCTCTAAAAGATAAAGACAAATTTGAAGAACAGCGTCTCCAAGGTAGTTTTCTCTGTCAAGTGGACTGGGTTTCTTCTCTTTGAAGACGTTTCACCTTCTATCCAGAAGGCTTCTTCAGTTCTGAAGTCGCTGGGGAGAAAGCTTGAAAATATATAGCCCCTGTGGACCATTGGCATGTTAATGATCTGGGTGGTCACCTGAGAGTCGTTGGCAGGGTCACTGGTCGTTCACCTAGTTGAGGTGTCTCCCCTTTGTCTGCTGGCTCTCTTGGTGTTGAGTCAGAGGGTCTCCTGGAATGGTGTGAATGTTTGTTTTGCTGTTGGAAGGAGTGGAGGACTGCATTGTACGTGGGTGATAGGAAGTGCCTCAGGCCACCACCACCCAATGGTCCACAGGGGCTATATATTTTCAAGCTCTCTCCCCAGCGAGTTCAGAACTGAAGAAGCCTTCTGGATAGAAGGCGAAACGTCTTCAAAGAGAAGAAACCCAGTCCAGTTGACAGAGAAAACTACCTTGGATACAATGACCTGGATGATTGAGAATCTACACAGACAAGAACAGCATCCAAATTGTTACGTTTCTCCCAGGCTAGTAAAATTCTGCTCATTTAATTAATTTATGCACAACTGTTTCAGATATCCTCTATATCTAAAAAACATTATGCATGTTCATTCATAGTACGCTAGCATGTATGTGGATGGATCATCAAATTGATTTTTGATCAATTCTTTTGAAAAATGAACACGGCAAATTTTCATTGCCAACATTGAGCAACACATTCTCTGGCATAAGGCTGAAATGTTGGGGACAAGGTTCCAATGTTTGCGCATCCATTTTGGCAATATGAAACGTAACTGAGACAGGACATCAGTCAAATGTAGATGATTTTGCTCAGTCTGGCACCCTAACCTCTACTCCAGGGGGAGGCGGAAGGATACCAAACGCCACAGTAATTTGATTGTGATTGTGATTGCAGCACCAGCTTTGGCCACAAACGATACTGCTGCTTTAATGAGCCCTTTAACTTTTGTTTTCACATAACCTGAAAGCTTAAAAAATAATAATAATAATAAGAGGTGCATTTTTAGATTCCTAATTAATTTATGTAGTGTAAGGTTTCCACCCAGTGTCAGGCAGCAGACGAGAACCCAAGAGCGACACCAGAGTTCGGTTGAACACTGCTTTATTATCAGGAACAGAAGGCAGACAGAATACACCGGGGAATAGGCAGAACAGAGTCATCAGGAGCAGGCAGGGTCGGAACCAGGCAGGCAGGAAAACGCTGGAGAGTCATGTGGAAACACAAAGGACAATCTGGCAGGGAGGCAGCGTAGCGCAGGAAACTAAAAAGGGGACTCATTAGTGTTCCGATTTCCGATTTGCGCGGGGCGACTGACACACGGGCAGGATTGCCCGCAGCTGTGAGACCTAGATTGTGTTTGAAAGGTTGTAATGTTCATAAATGGGACTTTCTTTGCCCACCTTTAAAGATGCACAGCAGCCTCAGTACTGCTGGCAAGGGGAATGTGAATTCTTCCATATGTAAATAACTGATTGCAATTTTCAAAGACAGCCAAGGATGCAAAGCACAATGGGCCTCATTCACCAATATGTTCTTAAGAATCTTCTTAGATTCTTTCTTAAGTTGTTCTTAAGAAGTTCCTTAAGAAAACCCTACGTCAGATTCATCAACGCGTTCATAAGCCTCAGAATTGTTCGCAGCTGTGTTCTTAGATTGATGAATGCCATCTACTCGTAAATTGAGAGCGCGTGCCAGGTGAGTCTAATTAACATACGATTAGCATAAGTCACCGCCCACTAATGCCCATAAAAGGAACTGCAACAGGACCCTGTAGACAGAGCAAAAAGCAGCAAAATGCCCAAAGCGAAATGCCCAAAGCTTGCCTCTCCACGCCTGATTTCTGATGCCGTGTTGCACAATCAAGAAAGGATGGCTAACATGCTTGATAAAATTGCCTCAACCCTGATGACTATAGCCAACACGCTTAAAGAAATCAACGAGAATGTAAAAAAAATAAGAATGTAAAAAGAATAAAAACGTGTAAAAGCTGTGCTCTGAAACCGGTCTCTCTTTTTTTCTTTTTTTTTTTGAAGTGAATCAAGACTGTTAGACTAAAATTGTGACAATAATGCATTTTATTCACAAATTAATCGTGCTCAAACGTGAGCCGCGTGCCTGCAGTCTGGCCCCATCATTGCGTCAGGACGCACATCCTCAGGGGGTTGTGGCTCTGTCCAAACACATCCAGTGCCCCTTTAAAATGCCGATGGTGCGTTCAATGGTGGAGCGACTGCGCGCATGCATCTGATTGAATAAAATTTCCTGTGGAGTCTGAGGGTTGGTCAGTGGTGTCAACAACCAGGGAGCCAGGGCATATCCTCGATCCCCTAATAAAATAAATCAAGATAAAATCAAATAAAAAGACAGTTTTGGCATGGTTTCCAATTCCAAATTGGTGAATGCCACAATCTTCGTAAAATGTTCGTAAGTGGGACTTAAGAACAAATTTGTTCGGAAGAACGGTTCGTGAATGAGGCCCAATGTTACCAACTTCATTTCACCAAAGGGTTGGCCTGTATTACCTTTGGCTCAGCTCTACCTCCTCTTGCTTATGAGGATAATCAGTATTGCCATCTATAAGGCTCAATCTTTGGTGTTTCCGGCCTGGTTTTATCACCTATTGTCTGTGGAGCTCTGCATGACTGCTCTTGGCTACAGGCTTCAAGGGTTTAGTTTTCATTTCTGTTACCAGGGAAACGCTGGACTGTGGAGTAAACCTGTTTGAGCAGATCATCACAGGTGAGGTTCTTTTTGTGTATTCCTTTTCATCATAATCTGTGCATAAGCCCCAATGGATTACACACTCATATTGTGTGGATGTCTGTGCTTTATTATGTTAATGTGACCTTATATGGTTGACTTGTCTTGAATTAAAATATAGATTAAATGATACACATAGACGGAATTCATGTCAAATTTAACATGCATAATTAAGCCTGATTATAGGAAATCTTTAAGAATGAAGCTTCCACTTCTAAATTGAGAGATGTAATGTTTCCAAGATGATGCAAGCTCAATGTCTTTAATCACTTATGATTGCAAATAACAGCATTTGCTCCCTGTGATCATCCATGATGAAGATTCAAGCTAATTTCTACTCCAACTTCCTGCTCTCTCACGTTGGATAAACTAGATATATGCCATTGCTATTTCAAATGTAGCTTCATAAAAAGGTGACCTTTCAATAATTTCTTCCTTTTTCTACCGTCCCTCCATATTTTCATGCAAAAGGAGTAGACATTTTTTGTTACAATGGATTTAAATAAGTAAATCCCTCTATGAGCATATTTTGGTATGCCTTAGAAAGTGGGACAATGTGGGAAAAATGTAGAAAAATGTAAAAATAATTTGTGATTTACAACACAGCAGTTAAAAAGATTCTTTAAAAAAAAAACAAAAAAAAAACTGTTCATGCAATATCAGTTTGTGGTCATTCGATGAAATGGATATTTGTTTCCCTCAACTATTAACAACTATTACAACTATTAACCAGATAATCTTAGGGAAATGCACTCAAATGAATCTGTTTCTGCATGTATTTATTTATTCTTGATGTAGTGCGAGAAGAGAAAGTTTGAAGCTGCATTTTTTTTCTCTGAACAACACAAAAGTCCTTAAAGCTGGTCTGAACCCTCCTTTATGGGCCAAAATTGCTCCACTTGCTCCTCCATGGTTTCCTTCTCACTCCTGTAATGTCCAGTAGTAAATGGGGCTAGTTGTTAAGTGATGGGAAATTGAAATACAGTCTGAGGGGAGTGTATGCTTGCGCAGTTTGTGTGTTTTTATGGAGCAGCAGAGTTTTTGGATCCGTGTGTATTTCCGATCAGAAACGGAGTCCTTGGTTTATTTACATAGCATCTCTTTTCACTAAGCAGTCACTGCAGAGCGTCCGGCTGTTTTTTAATATCAAAATTGGAGCTCTGACAAACTCCAAAGCTGATCGCCATACACAAAAAAGTTGTTGTTCTTCTGGCTTTGTAAGGACCTTCATAGGCACGATACATTCTCCAGCCCATTACTCTGACTCTAACCATCCCAACTAAACCTGTAACCCTGAAATAGATCTATTTCCCAGTGAAAATAAATCATGAATTGCTTTCTGTGCACTGAAAAATTTCTTTCATTCACTTCTTTAAGTGGTCATATGGTCTTCCCTTCCCTCTTTAGTGTATTTGACTACTGCTCACATCAGTTTTCCAATCAAAGGGTGGGAAGATTAAACGTGTTACACGTGAACCAGTTGCTGATGATGCGTGCTTGTCATCGATCACATATCGGATGGTGGTTCTCGTGGCAGTGTAACTTTAATTTTGACTGTTGGTGGCAAACAACAAGAAACATGTATATTTAGGCTTTGATTATGAGGGATTAATATAAAACTCACAATCTGGGAGCAAAATTTTCCAAATTTCCCTAAGTCACTTTGAAACTACAGTACCGTCTGTGCTTCATTTATTTGAATATAACAATAGGAAACATGTCTGATTTAAAAGTTAAGGCTCATTCTCTCCTTCAAAGTGACTCCAGGGATCATTTTCTGACAGTAATGGCTTACAACAGTAGGGGTGATGTGATACAGACAGACGGCTGTCTAGCTGAGATATTTAGCATTTGTTATTCACACTGCAACATTGTTGTCCTAGATATGACAAAAAGTTCGCACCACTTACTGGAAGTTCCCCGAATTCACCCGCACAATCACGCACAAGTCCTCGTCCTAATCACTTTAGAAGAAGAGCACTTGAAAAATGTATGTCACCTTTAATCAGAAAAAGACACAGATGCGAACGCAAACATCTTTTATTCCCCATCTTTTACAACCGCAGGAAATTTATATAAAGGAAAAATAAAAACTGAAAAAAAAAAAATAAGGAAAAATATATAACAACGTTTCTTTTTAAGGCATTGCGTAATACATTTTTTTGAGAATATATATCCCGAGCTCCTAGAAATGACAAAAGATTTAATTGCTGCTAGAAGGCTTTGTCACTTCAATGGAATTATGTAGCTTTGCATGGCTACATACCAGTGAAGATAAATTAGATTTTTCCCCCCCTACAGACTTCATATGTCACGTCTGCAACCAAATTGCCAGAATAATTATTGGCACAGTACCATTTCTGCAAACTCGGGATGTATTAAAAAGTTCTGCTTCAAGTTCACTTCATTTCAACTTCCTTTTTTCCCCCCATGTTTGTGTGGCAGCACCCTATTCAGGTCTGACGGCACTCTTGCGAGACTGTGCCACGCTGTTGCCATGGCATCCTATGATGCATGCATTTGACATTTATCATGTATGATCACATATTTGGTTACCAGCATGTGCATGACAAGATGTTTACTACTATTTTGAAATGGCCACTACCTCTTAAAAGTATTAAATATAAACTTTCTAAACTTTCCATACTTCTGGACAACGGCTTGAGACAAACGCTAATGACGCGTTTCTGTTAAGAGGTTTGATTTAGTTCTACAGAGCAGTCTAGTTTAAAGGTCCACCTTTAGCAGATTTATAGCCACACTGCAGGCCTCAATGTGACATCGCTGCAGTGTGTTAGGAAGGATAGGACAGCTGTTGAGCTATAGACAGTATGCTGTTAAGCTGTGCTGTTAATATTGACATCATGGTCATGGGCAATGTATAAGTGAGCATGAGCAGAATAATGCATGGTCTCAGTTCTGGTTAAGCTGATGCTTAGGACCCATGGTTATTCCTCAGTGCAATTAACAATACTTAGTTAACTCAGTGTTCCTACCCTAAAGATGACTATTGAAAAAGGTTTAGGGCCTAGAAGGGAACCTGTAAGCTCATGGAATCAATCGTTTTGATGGGGATGAAGTTATTTGGAGTTTTAGGGCACCTGCATCTGCTCAGGCTAAAGACCAGTATTTTAAAAGAACCTCACAACAGGGGAAAATGAAGAAGCCTACTGAATGACCTTGTGAGTATAAAGTCCAGAGGCCCTTGCGTAGTTTTTACAGAGCTCCACGCGTAAAGACGCAAACTGTTGAGGAAGAAGAGATAATGTAATACAAGCCAGTGAACTCTTCTTATACTTCTAAATTGAAGGAAAAAGGGGTAATGGTCAACACAGGAGCAACGCCACATGTAATCACTGACGTCAAGATGTTTTTGAAATATGAAGAGGCTTTCAAGCCGGAAAAGAACAGTGTGGAGCTGGTTGCTGGGGAAAAGGCGAGTGGCGTGTCCTTGAAGAGAGGTGCTGCTGATGTTCACCGGAGACAACAAGGACTGTTTTCTAAAAACAATGTTGACAAAGCGTGGTTCCTCCCATCGTTTCCACGGAATATTGTGTAGGCCAGTTTACTATTTGAATGCTGTAAGTAAAGAAAAAGACAATAGATGTTATGAGTGTTAGGGTTAGGTTAGGGACATGGCTTAAAATTCTTGGACATTGTAACTATAAAGATATATCAAAACTGGAAAATGCAACAGAACATGAATCATGGGTAAGACTGATACAACTAGCCTAAACTGTAAAGGCTGTACAAAGGGGAAATTGGCTCAGAGTGGAACCTGAGAGCAGAGATGAGATGAAAGAGCAAAGGCAGCATTTGAACTTGTACACACTGATTTAGCTGGGCCCATAGAGCCAGAAGCAAAGAATGGATTTAGGTACAAGTTTCATTTAGGGGCAGTTTTTGCCTGTTTATTGAACACAAAGAGCAACAAAACCAAAACCACCAATGAGTTCACTGCTGATGGAAAAATAAAATGCATTAGGTCAGATAATGGCACAGAATTTACAGGAAAACTCTTTCAGCCACTTTCATCCCCTTATAATGGGATGGCTGAGAGACACTCAAGAACACTGTCTGATGGCAAGATGTGTTAGTTGACAGCCACTTTACAAAAAGGTTGTGGATATGAGATCATGAAGGTCTCAGCTGTTCACAAAAGGTTTTGATACAAACATACAAGGCCTGCTCTTTTAAAGATGAGGGTGTTTAAGTCACATTGGTATACCTGCAAACAGGGAATCTTTGTAAATTATGACCAAAAACAGCCCATCATGCTTGGTCTGAAACTCAGAAACAGAAGTTGCACTGTACCACGAGCTGGTGAGGTTCATTATAAAAAGTGTAGTTGAAAAGTAAACTTAGAAAGATCTGGAAACGTGTGATGACTTTCATTAGGAGAGATTTGAATTCCCCCTACCAAACTCCACAACGACTATGGACTAATCAAAATCCGAGTTTTGGGTTCGTGCAATGAAGGAAGACATTCTCTTGAGGCAAACACTACATTAACCACACTGCTGGGAGACAAAAATTGCAGCGGGGGAGGTGGTTTTACGCAGTGAAAACCAATTCAGATGAAACTGAAGCGTACAAGGCCAGCTCTGTTGCAAAGGGTTACAGCCGCGGCAGGAAGAGATTACAAGGGGACTTTTTCTTCAATTGTAAATATGACATCAGTATGTACCTTAATGCAGATGGCAGCAGGATGTGATTAGATTTGCACCAGGATGCTAAAGCAGCTTATTTGCATGCTCCAATTGACTGGGTCTGACACAGGTGAAACACTAGTCTGCAAACTGAGGTCAGTCCGATATAGTGAGAAAGAAACTGGAACAAAATGTTGCTATACTCCCTGAGTAGAACTGATTTTAGAAATAATTCTTTAAATCACCATTTAGAACAACCACATTGAAACTGAGCTCACTATTCTCATAATATCTGCTGATAATCTTATTAATGCTGAAAATGATAGTGAATCTGTCGATGCTGTGAAAGAAATGTTGAAAGCAACATCCAGGATGAAGCATTTCTGAGATACTGACTTTACACACAGAGAAGATGAAAAAAAATCAACCAGAAAAAAGGTGGATGAAAAAGTCTAGATATGACAAAAACAACAAGGTCAACCCTGTGTGAATACAAACTAAACCGTGATGGTGAACAGCAGCTAAATATAAACATTTTTAGGGACTGAAAGTTAGGAAAAACTCAAACTTGTAGCGTATAGTGATGCTAATTGAGCTATATGCTGTGAGAATGGAAACACAAATG
The DNA here is from genome assembly GCF_901000725.2 of Takifugu rubripes. Classification (NCBI taxonomy): domain Eukaryota; kingdom Metazoa; phylum Chordata; class Actinopteri; order Tetraodontiformes; family Tetraodontidae; genus Takifugu; species Takifugu rubripes. The sequence goes on from NC_042290.1 coordinate 3,524,156, forward strand.
GCATTGAGTGATCTGTAAGAGTCCTTTCTTTCTATCCCAAAGAAGAGTCCCAAAAATGCGGACGATACCAATCTGTCATTTTCATTTTCAAACCCCTCCAAATGGAAATGCAAATAAATGCTTGCCGCATCTAACTTTATTTCCATAGAAAGGCAATTTATATGGAGATAAAATACCAGGACTTCAATTGTGATTTACGTTTGCAGCTCATGTTTGAGGAACATTGTACCTTATTTTTTTGTCAGATTTTGCCATCATTACTTTAAGCAACAGTAAACTTTGTGTGAAGTTAGATTCATGCAAAAACCTTGCGAATTTTCGCAAATATGAAACATGCTTTGCACTTGTAAAACACCACTCACCAAACGTTACATTTTTTTAAAAAAATGAATAGGAAACAAACGTCTAAAAGGAGGAAACAAACTTTGGGATGTTTGTGCCAATAGTCCCATGTTCTGTTGATTGGACTGTTTCGCAGGTGCCTTGTAGTTTGGCCTCCACAACAGGAGGTGGCGCATGTCACCTGGATATAAACAACCACTGATTTAGCCTGCGCCACCGCCTGGTGTAGAGGCCTTACTTTTGGCGTGAATACCCCACCATTGTACTTCTTCGTACTTTTTGTACTTCATACTTTTTTTTGTTTCGCATTTAATTTTCAAAAATGTATTTTCTTATAAATGGTGTTTTATATTTGCAAACCAGATTTTATATTTGCAAAGCACATTCAAAATTTGCATGAATTTAACTCCATAACAATGCCTTTGTCATAAAATCAGCAGTCTTTTTTTAAAATCTCTCACATGAGCACACTCTTATCAGCATGTCTTAATTGCCTGTGGGTTAAATGCGTGCTGCTGCTTTCTCCAATGACAGCCTTGCTGTGTTTATGGTCTGTTAAAGACAGATTTTTGAGGGAACGCGTGCTTGGTGATATTGAATCAGTGGTGTGTATAATTAATCAATAGATGAGCAAAGAAAATCAGACAGTTCAGTGATCCCAATGCATGAAAAGAACACGTGCTAACCAGCAGGCATCAGCAATTTAAGTTATGAAAACTGTCTGTGGGATTATTTTGAGACTGCACCCGATGATGAATCACACTCTACGCCAGTTGTCACCCCAACTTAAGCCAGTTGATTACACAAACCTTAAGACCACGCCCCCAAGAGCGAGCGTAAATATGGATGATTCGAATAAAGCCCCTGCACACACGAATATTTAATGATATTTTGTCTCTTGTTACAAAACCTCAGTGTGGTATTGGCGTGTATGTGTCATATCGAGTACTACTTACTCACTGTCAGGAGCCATTTTCTGGACATCCCACCGAGCTTGTGTGTGCTTTAATGCCGTGGTGGCTGTTCCCTCTGGACCCTCAGTGCTCTGCATTGATTTGTTGTACTGCCTGCTCTATTGTTTTAACCAACTGACACGCCAGAATTGAACCTGTGACAGGGTGGAAGAGATCACTTGTGGGATGGGAAAAAAAACATTTGAAAGACTCAGGAATTGCAGAATCCTTGAATCTTCTTCTTGGTGCAATCACTGTTCTACTCTGCCTTTCCTTTGTTGTTTCTTTTTTTTTTGCTGATGCTGTACTCTGGCGCAGCGTGACATTGTCCTGCTGCTCGCCAGTAGCATCAAGGCCTCATCTGTGGTCAAGGTAAAGAGGAGAAATAGGAGGCAAAGGGACCTCATCACCCCGTTGATTTACAGCGTGACCTCCTCGTGAGTGTGGCTCTAGGCTAGCAGGTCCAGTGTCAAACCTCCATCAAGCAGCTCCTTGTTAATTCATTTTATGGGTCTTGTCCCTCCTTGTCATCCCTCTCTCTGTCTCACTTGTCTTTCCTGTCTGAGCCACGCTTCATTAAACTCTGAATTCCATCATACCGACTGTTTCGACTGTCGATGATGTACCGTAAGTAAACCTAAAGGACGATTGCTAAAGGAGGAATTGGTCATGTTCTCTGGAAAATTTGTTTCAGAAATAAAGAAATGTTTTTAGTGCGTGACCAGCTCAGGAAGAAAAGAACAAATCCAACATTTAACGGAGCTCTGACCCTTGAAAAACGTGAAGGTATGGTCAAAGTGGCAGCGTCATAAAGCCAGATCCTGCAGCTGTGTCCCTCTAAGCAACATTTTTGAAAAATAAGTTTAAGGTTGGGAAAGACCCTCTGCTGTGCCTCTGATTTTCTGCTCATAACACAATCTATTCGGAATATGGATGGCTAAGAAACACAAATCAGGCAGCTCATGATGACCTTCTGCCTCATATTGTGTTGGTTCCACATTTGCAAATGCTCTAAATTTTAGGGGCCTCACAGACACTCCACTGGAAGAAGATCTGGGGACCTTGGAGGACAAGCGAACACCTCAGGCTCATTATTATGCTCGTAAAACCATCCCTGAAGCATTTTTGCTTTTTGGCTGAGTGATTTATCCTGCTACACCAGGCCGCAGCATCACAGAGTATAATTTCCAAGGGTGTGTATAGTCTGCAGTGATGTTAAGTAGGTGGGATGTGTCAAAGTAAGATCCACATGGATGTCAGGACCCAAGAAGAACATTCCTCAAAGTGCCATACTCAAAGTGCCATGCACAGTTTGCCTTCTTCCCATTTGTGGTGCCATGAGAGCCCCCAGGCAAGTAATGCACACACACACACACACACCTGGGCATCCATGTGATGCCAAAGATAAATGTGATTCATCAGATTCTTTTTTTGTGCTTCTAACACATCGACATAAGGAAAAGGTATTTGTTTAGTATATCCCAGGTGCTGCGATGAAGTCACTCGTCAGTAGTCATAATGTCACGCCCCATCACTGCTGCTTCTAAAAACTTACCGGGTCGACATTCCTGGATTACTCCATTTTCATTTTGCCATTTAGGAGGGGGGTGAATCCTATTGAAGGATGAGTTCTAGGAACCAAAGTAGTCATCAGGAACTTCAGAGGCTCTGACTTTTTGTAACACTCCAAACTCACTCAAAGGTATCAGACAGAAGTTGAGCAACCTCAGCGATAGGAATGCATTATCTGGAAAAAAGAGATCAATTTAGCTGAGTAAACAGCATTCATCCCTTTTTACAAAAAGTGTTAGCATGAAGAAGTATGCTCAGTTCATAAACTGCATATTAAATGTTTTTTGCATAGTTTTTAGGGTTGAAACCAAAATGATCTGGTTCATGTTGCCTGGCATTGTACATCAACTAAATAATTTAAATCATTCCAGTGACAACCATTCATAACACTGATTTTAATGTTCTCTGGCCTGTCATTTAAAGTGAAGAACAGTGAAGAACATGATGAACATAATAAAACACAAACAAACACATACAAGACTGCAACAAAGAGTACAGCATTGTGAGCGTGGATCTAAGTCCTGTTTCCACTGTGATAGAGCAAAGTCTCCCTGCAAGAGGAGTGATATCAATAGAGTCCAATGACTTTGATAAGTTAGCCTTAATTTTTGCTTCTCCGTGGACATTTAAATTGCTGTGGCTAAATTCCTACAAGTTAGAACCGTGGCATTGTAAACTATGTTCAACATATAAGCAGCAGCATGAGTGTTGCTATCTAAGGGTTGTCTTCCACATCCACGTCTCATAGTATGTATGGATCTATGGGAAGAATTTTGAAAATCTTCATTTATTATATGATTTTCCCTGTCTGCAGGTATTTTATGTAAATATGTAATGCTGATTCATATAAAGAATTAGTTATAAGATTTTAATAGGAATGAAGGTAGACATGAACAGCTATTTTGGACCAAGCTAATCTGAAGACATTCATTAATTACCGGTAAATTATTATTGGTCTTTGTTAGGGGTTGAGAGAAACATGCGGCAGTTGTTAAGAGTTAAAATTAACAGCAGCAGTCTGTCCTAATCCATGTAGTTGAAGGGCAAAATTGCTTTATAATCATTGCTAATTAAGTAATTACATAGCATTGCGTTTGTACTTATGTGCCTTATAACGATCGGGATGTATTCGTTCCTAAACAAGTTTAGAATACAGTCACCCATCCTATAATTATATAACAGGAGGTGGATTAGGCAGCCTACCCACTCATGCTATAATGATGACCACATACTGTATCCCTCAGCATCTCCTCCACACCACCTCTATAATTGGCTTATATAGGGAAGACATCGTAAATGGTGACAAAGCTCCTGCCTCTGCGTGTTGGTGTTGATAGGAACGCATGCAATAAAAAAAATAGTATATGTAATATCTAATACTTGACTAGATCTGCCCGCAGCTGTTAAAACACCGCATCTAATGCGCTCTCGCTCGCTCCTTCTCGCTCTCCCACGTGTGCGCGCACACGTCCCCCACGCAGCCGGGCGCGCACACACTAACCTGCTCATCAGTGCTCTGCACAGAAGCCCCCGACAGTGCCCGAGCTCTCCTGCGTGAGATCGCCGCTTTGAGTGTCCGCTGCTCCGCTGGATGTTTGCGCAAGAGGACGCCCGCGTCCGTCCGCGACTCTGCACTTTTGTCCGGACCGTTTCGAGGCAGAACACCTCTTAACTTTGGCACATTCTGCAACCTTTTTATTTTCGTGCACTCATTTTAAGACAATGTTTCCGTCGGCGGGAGCCCCTCTCGCAGCTCCGGGCGTTTGAGTTCCAACTTGGGGCTTGATGGCACCCTCGGCGGTGACAGGTCCGTAAAGTTGCGCCGCGCCAGAGAACATGGGCGCACACACGAAAAGCTTTTCGTAATTGAGACAATTTCAGGAATGAAGGCGGTTGAGTCTCAACTCGTGTGAGAATCGAGCGGTGTTTCGTCAGGTGCTGGAAAGGTAGAAGCTCGGAGGAAGAGTCGTGATCTGCGCGGTGGATTGCGCCAAGGACGGAGGGATCGGACCGATGAGACACCATGGGTAAGCAAAATAGTTATTTTAAAGGGATTGCCACCATACCACGAAGAACCACCGACATCTTTAAATTACCATGATTATTAGTTTGGTGTAGTTGTGCTTCTCCGGGGGGCACTAGTCACTGCTGTCCGCTGACGCATGAATGTGTGGATTTTCTTCCAAGGCTGTTTTATGCTTTATTAGTGCGCGATGCCATGCGACTCGTACTTTTACTTTGCCGAGGAAAAGTCTTCTGAGATTCTTTGCGCATTTTGCACCTTAAAAGCGGTCGCCATCGCTGGGAGCTTTGCCTTTCTTTGTCCATGCATTTCATTAAAAGGCAAATGTTGCAGGCGGCACTGCTCGTGTCCATTTGCGGACCCCGACGCGCATCTTTATCACCTGGCAGGGGATATATTATAGATTAGTGCAAAGACATTTGTGCAAGTTGAAGCTCAGTCACACCTTGTTATCCTTGAAACAACGCCGCTGCAGTGGGTACCTTTTCCACTTTGGATGAAATTTGATGAGATGCTTCTTTGTTCTTTGGCCTTCAACCCCTCCTTAGAAGGGCTTTTTCCTTTTTAAGTGCAGACATGTTTTGACTCTGTCTTTCTAAGCCCCCCTGCCAGTGCATCCCATCCTACACTGACAGACACCTCCTCCATTTTACCAACGGTGGGTGTTTTAAAGTTACATTCGCAGCTCATTATCCTCAACCTCATCAACCCACACGTTTGTTTCAAAGAATTATTACTATTATCAATTAAAATGAGCACAGAGATGCTGTTCAGTGGGCAGCTGCAAACAGTTTCATTGGACAATCTCCAAGTCCTTCCTTTCAGTGCAACTTTTGTGAGTCGAAAATCAATTGCTATTGCCCAAAAGAGCACAAGCACGCGCGTGTACGTGCGCACGCCAGCTTGGCACGTTTGTTAGGTGCAGCAGAGAGAGAAGAAGCCGCTTCAATTGTGATTTTTCCCACCCGCGGCAACTGTGATTCCTTGTTTTCATTGTCTTGACTCCTCGTTTGTTGGGCTTGCGCTGCTGGTCTGGCTTTGCTCTCATTGTCTAATGCACAAACTGGCTGAGGAGCCGGAGCCCGATAAGCATGCTGCCCACACATCTGTGCAGATTTGTGGCATTTTTCCAAGATGTAAGCAGCTTACTGCAAGTAATGAGCACATGCTATTACTGCTTCAATTATGTCATCACAATTACTGGCCTAAATCAGTTCCACCCCATCGCCCCTATCAGAGCTTCCCTCACGAAAAAACAAACCAAGGGACAGTCTCCAAGGTCAGAAGGGCAGGCACCTTCGGTGGAGACACATTTAAACTGAATTACAGGCGATGCAGCCCATTTTTTAATGAGCTACCTGCATGTGATTCTGCTGTTCATTTTCGATATGTCAGGAGAGACAAAGTTAGGCCAGAAAATTCTGTCATCTTCCCACTGAGATAAATCAAACATTGGCCTTAAATAGCCCCTATTCTCAAATATGTCACCAAATAATGAGCAGGTCATTGCATTGAATCCGTGAGAGAAGCAGAATGTGACTGTTTCATAAATATACTGATATACTAATATTGCTCCAGGGGTCCATTTTTTTTAGAAATTAGTTTTAATTTAAATCACAATACATTTGGAAGGACTGTGATACTTTTTGACTCTACATTTTAACCACTAAGAATAACTAGCATGGATGCTGAGATATGTATAGTGAACATAAAAGTGCTTCCCAATGCCACAGAACAGTGCAGAAAAAACAATGGCATTTAAAGTATGGCAGAAAACATTCCGATGCGTTTGAAGAAAAGCCAAGGCGAGAACACCAATACTTACACCTTGTTTAATAATCAGCAGCAGATAGAGGTGCGGAGAAAAAGCTTAACATGATTATCATTCTTAAATTGAATTCAAAGGTTTGAGACCAGCAATCAGCAAAGCCAGTATTAAACAAGCAAAAACCACAAGTCACAATGCCAATTCGTTGTGAATAAAATGGCACTTCCAAAGGTTTATCAACAGAAAAAGAAAGCCTTGAGTCTCTATTCTCAAAAAAAAAAATCTACAGATTGGTTCTGTTTTTTCAGTCTTAACCTTGACTTGTGACTCCTCATCATGTACTTTTATGCAGCAGAACCGAAGAAGCCGAAACTGGATAGAAGGCGAAACCTCTTCATGAGTCGGAAAAACAGTCCAGTTGACACAGAAAACTTGATTCCACACTTGTGGATTTAGTGTTGAAGAGGAAAAGAAAACGAATCACATCTTTCGCAACATGTTGTCAATCCCTAATCACATCTTTTTCACCCCGGAAACTGTGGACTCATCATTTGTGTCCTTCGAAAATTCTGACACAAATCTCCAGTCGCGACATGCGTACAAATATCACCGGTGTAAGCGGAGGCTGATCAGCCAGCGTCTGGCAGGAGGAAACAAGCAACGCACAACGGCATGCTGCTGATTTTGTTTATATTCACGCAATTATATCACATCACACATACGGCATGATCTTCCCACACAACCTGGAAGTATTGGAGGGTTTCATTCTTATCAGTCAAACAAACACCTACTTAATTTAAGAAGATTTTATTTCTTCAGATGTTCATTGCTATGAGCCACAAGTGAATTATTAATACATTACATATCTCTATGTGTGCATTTGTGGGTCCGGTAACTTGCTCAAGGGCACCTGCGCAATGTCCTGGTACCTCCCCCTGCTATCATATCGCTTCCCAAGTTCTGTCCACACCCAGGCTTGAACCGAGAACCCTCTGTTTCGCAGTTGCTGCACCCTAAGCTACCACCGGGCCTAATTTATTGCATAGAAGCGATAATTATCTGTCTAAACCAACATATTGGGACATACCAAGATGCACAGAGAGGGTAACAACAAGTAAATCCAACATATCATAGTGGGTTTAAAATATGCCAAGTCAAGCCGACTTCAAAAGGTGCAAAATAAATAAAGCCTGCGTTTTCATATTTGGCAGAAGTGATGATATGTGGGAAAGATTTCCAGGGTTGGCAGAGGTCTACGTCTGAGGAGTGCATTACACTTTTGAGTGTAAATTGTCATGTGCACTCTCGTAGTATTGAACCGCATTATTCATTTGTTTGTTTTGCAAGTGGGAGAGTTATGCTACATTTGTTCCTGGCTGCATCATCTTGTTGGCTGGTATAAAGGCAGGAAGGAGGCTTCGGCGAGCAGCTCTGATGAGACCAGATCTGCATTAATATTCAGCCTGTCAATATGATCACATCCACAGTTCTGACTAGCTGCACCATCTTCAACCTTGAGGGGGATCAGGTGATCGCAGGAGCACAGAAAACAATGCATAGCGATTAAATAGACCATTGTTGGGTCCTGTTTTATTGTATTCTCAGTGCTCTCTAGCACTGTGTTACTTGTGTTTATACTTGTGTTCCTCTCTAGTTTAAGTATTGTGTTGATTTATGTCCCTCCCTCTCGGCTCCTGACTCTGCTCTTCCTGTTTTTTTGGGGGGGTTGTGCGTTTGGGCCAAATAAACAGCCTTAATTGTACCTGACAGTTGCAGTTCCTTCTTTCCTTGGTTTGGCGTTTCTGAATTACTGAGCCACAGATCTCTGCATTCAGATTCCAGGAAAATAAATGAATTGGAAAGCAGAAGAGGCATTTTTGTTCAGATAACCAAGCAAGCTCCATGAAATGAAACATCTCACAAGGGTACCAGTTCTGCCTGATGTGTCATACCGGGATTGCTCGAGTGTGTGTTTGTGTGTGTGAAATCCAGAAGCCAGCGTCAGCCAACTGCTGATATGATACACTGAGACTTTCAGCTGTCATTATTTGACAGGCTCTGTGTGGATGGTAAGTGCTCCGGATGTCAAGGTTGTGGGGGGTCGAACACTTATTTTGATCTGAGTGGTTCACTAGGTGGCAGTGGTGATGACCTCTGCCTCCTGCCTGACAACTCTACCTCCACCGGCCACCAGAGGAGACATGTCAACAGGATTCAGCACTTCCCCTCAGTTTATTTCTTATAAAGATTTACTAAATCTCCATTTTCAAGTGAATAAATTGTGGTTCCAATTGAACAACTGCACTAAATACCACAGCCCCATCTGATCAGAACTTTTTAATTTCTCAATCTTTTTATGACACTATTCCTGTTAGACTTGAACAATTTTTTAGAGATGATTCATCTTAAGATAGAGGATTTGAGCTGCTGCCAACTTCTGACCAGGACAGGGGTGACGTAATCTGGCCAAAAAGCTGATCTTGTAGCAGCAGTCTTTTAGTCTTTATTGGTATGGTCAGGCACAGCCGTAGATCGTAGATCACTGCATCGGAGGAAAAAGTGATTTAGGTTCAAACTGAGCCATAATGTTTTGTTTTGACATCTTGAAAGGAGTCAAGGTTTTGGGATTTTTAATCGATTTAAAGGGTGCTTAAAAAAAAAAAAGCCAATACACCACCCATGTAACCACCTTCCTGAACCAGATGTCAGAATAGGGAATAAATTACTGAAATGTCTGCCGCGAGCCCAAGTTGTGGGCACCAGACCAGAATAGTTTGTTCAGACCTCATTTTATGAGTTAGTTTTCCCAAGCGGACTTCCATCCAAATGTCTCATTAAGAAGGCGGGCTTCTGCTGAAGTGAGCAGATTTCAAGGCCCTGCAAAACATGCCTGTGTAAAAATGTTGACATTCAGAGCTTCCAATTAGCCTCCTGAACAATCCCCACTGCAAATGACGTTATATCAAGTATTTCCTTGTGTATGAATATTGTAACCAGCAGGATTGTGTGCTATTGTAATAGTGTAAAACATTTGTAACATTAATAATATTCCTATTATTGCTAGCTGTGTCACAGCATTAAAGCAACCGGTGGTAGAATTTAATAGTCTAATAATAATTTTGTTGTGTGGCCACTCTCACTGACAGTGTTACCTCCTTATTATTATATTCTTCAAACGTCCAGCCACAGGCTTCAGTAGTTGTCTTGACTTGTTGCTGGCTTCTGTTCATGATTGAAGACCAATTTGGCTGTTTAGTTGTTATAGTCATCCTCTGAAGCCAAAGAGTTTTTCTGGGGCCAAAGAGTTGGAGTCGGGGCTGGAGTAGCACTTCCATTTGCTGCTATATTGTGTTCGCAGGAGAAAGGATCAGGGCTTCAGAACAGCTTTTTACATCATTCAGCTGACTAGCTTTGCTCTCCAAGGGATACACGTATGAACATTTATCATTCAAGGATTAATTGGGAGCTAAAACATGTTTGGTGCTTTTTTTCTTACTTTGTGCCTCTGTTCTTGTATTTTTGAATGATAATGGCGAGCCAGGGATGGACACTATTTCCAATATATGTATTTAAAATACATATTTCAGATTACAAAATAGTAATTTGTAACTTGTATTTTATTACACTGATGAAAATGCATTGATATATTGCATTAAAAGACATCAGTTTCATGTATTTTTGTGGTTTGGAAATACCATAAAAGGCTTCCTTTGAGATAATGTAGTCAGTAATTTGTTTCTGCAGCCTGGCTGTATAGAAAAGGGTGTTTGGAGGTCAGTTTATTGGGCTCACATTGACCTCTTGAGCTCTGACCAGGAAGGACACTGACCTGGTTGAGGTGAGGGGTTTATTTCCCACATTCTCGCCCTCAAACAGAAATTGTCTGCCTTCTAGACCACTTCATTTTCAGTGTAATGTTGTTGTTGATCAAGCTGTCCTGCGACAGATGCTGAGTTGTTGGCGAAGGCTGCACGTAGTGAGGATGATCAATATGGCTTTTTGTCCTCCGTTTAGCAACCTTTCTGAGATGACAAACCCTATTAATATTGAACTAGGGAGTCAATCAATCAATCAGTCAATCAATCTTTATTTATACAGCATCTGTTACAATCTGAATTGTTTCTAGGTGCTTTCCAGAATCCCAGGGCCTGACCCCCAACAAGCAACAGTGGCAAGGAAAAACTCCCCTTTAACAGGAAGAAACCTTGAGCAGGACCAGGCTCATGTAGGGGGACCCTCCTGCTGATGGGGGGCTGGGTAGAGAGAGAGGAGAGGAGAGGAGAGGAGAGGAGAGGAGAGGAGAGGAGAGGAGAGGAGAGGGAGAAGGAGAGGAGAGGAGGGGAGAAGGAGAGGAGAGGAGGGGAGAAGGAGAGGAGACAAGACCATGACCCAGTGGGGTGACAGAGGCCTGTCAGGTGATCATGTTTCTGGACCCCCGGCACTGCACTGAGGTCCAGCAGAACCAGCATAGAAACCAGTCCATGATCTTATTATTTACAACTTGTATTTTAGTGTTTTGATCAAATGTGGGTTAACTGGTTTAGTCTTTGTCTAGTAGGCTAACGGAAGCTACCAAGGGTGGTTTGGTTTACACTTGGGCCCAGGACTGAGAATGGGCTTTTAGAATATCAGCTTGTTAACATTCCATCCCATTTTTGCACTGGATTTTGAGCAGAATACACAAACAGTATTTTAATTTGACATATTTTGTGGCTGTGTATTATGCAGCATAATTTTGATCGAAAAGCTAACGGGACCTCTTCGCAGTGTAGGAATACGCAAATACGCTAAAATAATATTTTGGTAACCAACTAATTTATTTCCCAGGCCAACGCTTTTTAAAATTTGAAGGTTTCTTAGAGGGAAAAGCGAAGAGAGAAAATCCCCTTCACCAAAAATATCTACCATTTAAAAAGAAGCATCCATCCATCCATCTATTCATCCATCTATTCATCCATCCATCCATTCATCCATCCATCCATCCATCCATCCATCCATCCATCCATCCATCCATCCATCCATCCATCCATCCATCCACCCATCCATCCATCCTCTACCACTTATCCGGGGTCGGGTCGCGGGGGCAGCAGCCTAAGAAGAGAAACCTGTTCTAATCAAGTCTATTCTATCAATAAATGGCTTTAATGAGTCAACTTCAAACATGCTTGTGACTGATTTTGAATTCTGCTCATTAGATTCAAGTACAGGGCCTCAAAACAATAGAGTAAGAAATTCGGGATGTCAAGTAATTAAAAGCTTTAGATTAATGACGGGGTAGCTGTAAGTGAAAAATGGTTATTCAGAGTTCATAACTGTGTCCATTGAATTCCAAAACATCTCTATCGGAAAGATAAGTGACAGAAAGTGGATATGTACTGTATATTTACATTTAGCCAGCTGCCCCATCAGAACTATAGCTCTGTCCAGCACATGCTTGGCACCGGGATGATATTTGAAGCTCCTTGGTGCTTCAGTGAACTGAAAAGTCCTTGGTGCAGGGTGCGCGGATCACCGTGTACTTCTGAATGGGTTTCTTGTACTCAAATCCGTGTAGTGGGCCGGGAGGTTCCTCTTGTTTTTTTGATATAACTCCCCTCAGCTTCGCTCTTCGCCACACTCCACTGCCCATTGGGAGCAATGTGAGCAGTTGTTGTGCTGTTTTATAAAAAGCACACATTAACTCCAGAAACCAGCTTTAACATATTCATTTTGATAGAAGCCGAGAAAAGATGAGTACATTTGTGACTTCATCTAGCTCTCACACATCCATTCAGTTAGCCGTGTAGCCGGTTCAACATTCCTTTTCAATGTTCCTTTAACAAAACAGTTATATTGTCCAGATTTTCTTCATTCCTGTTGGGAATTGATTTAAAAGATTAACACGAATTTAACTGCACTGATTTTTGGGGTTGCTCGGTGATGTGTAATGATATCTTAAAGATTACAGAGTCATTGTCTTACCTGTGGTTCTTTACTCAACTCCATTATGTTGCAGATGTGGCTTAGTTTGTCCTGTCACTGAAAATGATCTTTTCTCTCATAAACCTCAGCTGTTGTTAGAAAGTGTTGGGTTTCATCAAGAAAGGAGAGTGGTCCAAGCTTTTTATGACTACAGTGAGTAAATCAATCACCATTCCAACTCTCATCCTCACAGTCTAGATTAACAGTATTGATAGATGATCCAAGCCAGAAAGGCCCGACAGCATCGAAAACCTTTTAACGGCTTTGAGTACGACAAATTCAGCACATGTCAGGAAAATCGTGTGGGAGTGTCTAGAAGAAAGGTCAAGCCACAATCAAAAGTGGTATTTTGTTAACAACGGCGGTGTGTGGCGTACCAAGCATGGCACTGCTGAACCTCCAGGGCCGTTTAATAGAACATGGTTAAGTGCTTGGCAAAACTCTAAACAAGGTTCACATTCTTTGGCCACTATACTGTAATAATTCACTTGTTCGTCAGTGGCCACTACCAAGGCAATGCTGCACTTCCAGTGAGTTGTTGTACCTCAGAGGCAGTTTCTCTTGGGGATAAAAGGAATCCCATGTATTCCATGTTCCTAATTCCATTAATCTGGAATAATGCAAAGTCTTAGCAAATCAATACACCTAATCATGACATTAGGTCTTTAAGTGGTAATAATTTACAGTGGCCACCAGGCAAAGAAAGAGCAAGTCTTCTGTCTTCATTCCCTCTTTCGCTCTTACTCTTGGTCTTGCCCTCAGAGACTCTGCTCATTACAGCCCTCACAAATCCAGGTAGATTAACAGAAGAGTAATTTCAGTTAAACTATTAATGAATGTTGCTTTAGTGCAGTTGTGTAATGCCATTGGCGTTCAAATATTAACTGACCATGCTAGTATAGATTTTTCATGTATTTTAATCCTATTTTCTGGAGATGTTCTGTTCACACCCCTCATGTCCGAGTCATTTGATTTTTTCCCCTAAGGTTTGTTTTTTTTAAAATTAATGTTATTGAAGCAATGACCACATCTACATATAACTTTTGAGTCATATTTATAGCACCACCTACTGGTGGCCAGAACTTACCTGCTTTACTAGTACGCTTGGAAAAATGTTTGCACATAGGCCAGAACTGGTGAAAAATGTAAATTTCTTGTCTATGGAAATCAAAGCGAATCGTGTTCATCATGTTGAAGGTTCCTTTTTTCTTCCCAGATGTCGCATGTTGCTGTAGCGCTGGCTTTTACACTCAACTTTAAAATGGTGGATCTTTGCCAGCCTTATGAGCGGGAGTGGGAAGACCACTCGTAGAAGTATACGCCTACTCGCCAACATAGAATATCCACCATAAAACCATAAACTGTTCATTTGAACCTTTTATTTCTATGCTCCCACCTCTCGTTTTGTGTGTAGTGTTTACTACGTGGAAATATGGTGTAACAAAATGCCTTTTTGTTACATCAGTTGTCCAGATTTTTTTCCCACCTGATTACAAGCCCTTGAAAATTACACGATCAATCCTGATTTCCGATCACATGCCCCCTTTTTTTTCTGTTTCTGCATTTGTGTGCACCTAAGAATCCTTCTCTAAACACTGAACCATCCATATTATGCCACTTTGGTTTTTGCAGTCAGTTAAAAACCCAGTTGCCTGCCTTTTCCAACTAATGGGTATAAATAATTGATATTAACTTTGTATATTGGCACTTAATTCATATATTGCACCACCTCAATTTACAATTTCCCACATTTTCATGGGGAGGCTCCCCCGGACTGAATATGTTACATAGTTCTGTGTCCAGAGACTATTTTTTTTTTAAATTTTATGTGCCCTAAATCTGAGTGAACACACTCAATAATCCAATATATCACACATGCTGTAGTGCCCTCGGATTCTGCTTGCCTAAGCTCATTCGCACATCTTAAAAACCTTTGGCTCCAGTGGTGGAGAGAAAGTCAGTCTCAGAGGGAAATCAAGAGGTGGGTTGGAGAAAAGATGAGCCTCTAACTTCTCTTTTAGAAAAAAAAAGATGTACAGTTTTTAGCCTTTATCAGAGGATTCAGTGTGTAACACGAATTCCGATAATTAATAGACATGAGGTGGATGAGGTTGTGAGAAGTTCTGTGCATACATGAGAGGTTACGAAAGTGAGATAAAGTCTTGAGCACCATAACAATCAAACATTCTGCTGCAGCAGAAATAGTGCTTTTCTCCCTTTGTTGCATGCTTTTCATTTGAATTGCACCACTGTGCATGCCCATAGCACCACTGGCCAACCCAACTGGGCACTCTGGGTAATAGCTTTTGCATCATTGCTCAAAGCAAAGCAACATGCATTGAGATGAAATATCAACTTGTCGCACCGCCAAGAAAGACGGCAGTGTCTCTGCTGGACCTGCCAGACTCCACTCTGTTTCCCTGGGTGGGGGGGCTGGGGTTCTGTCTCACATCAATGGGATTTCAGAAAGGCTACCACTGGAACGTGGCTCCAACTGAAGCAATAACCATAATGATGAGCTAAAAATAGATTTAACTTTTGCTGTGTGTTTTTTTCTAGTGCAGAGCAAAAATTATTTGACATATTGCATTACTGTTTGAGGCTAACCACCAACCTGCACCAGGTCAGTCGGCAGTGGAGGCCAGAGGGATCGTGGAGCAGAGAGCATTGTCTTTTATTAATATTTATGGGCTGCAGTTGTTGCCTTTATCTGACTTAAATTGTGTTGTAGCATTATTTATTGCACAGTGTGTAGGGGGGGATATCTCTTTTCTTTGAGGCAAAACTAATCTTGCGCTTCTGTTCCACTTGCTGATGAGTAGTAGACTGAATGTTTTACTAAAATGCTGTAACCCGCGAGTAAAAAGCAGAACTAAATCAACAGCTTTAAGGATTTCAGAGCTGTCATCAGAATACTCATTCTTTTCATCTATTCAGGCCTGATTAGGGAGTTGTTTATTTTGGAGAGCAACAGTGGCCTCAGCAAGTGATGATTCTCATGTCATCAATAAGCAACTTTAAAAATTGATGGATAAAACTGAACCAAACTCCGAGACTCGAGAATTCAAAAAATGGATATTCTGCTCCCACTTTTATGATTTTTGTTGTGATTACCAGTGTCTAACAATAAAATTAACTTAATAAAAAAGTAAAGGTAACAGCTGTAACATTCTTGATTAGATCATTTGTCATAAATCTGGATGTGGGAGCCAGTCGTACAATATTATAGCTGGCCTTTATGGCAGTGTGTTGAGCCAGTTTAAAATATTCTTTTACCAATTCAATTGAATCTCATATGTATTATTATTTTTCTTCCGAGTATTGAAGCCTCAACATAATTACTTCTGTTGTAATGATTCTTAGCTCCTGTGGGGGGCGCTGTGAGTGCAGCTGCATTGCATTTCACTTGGCCAAAACAAACATGTTTATTATTCATCAAAATAGGGACAGCTGATGTTTGGAAGGACCAAAATTACGTTGTGAGAAAGCAACTGAATCCAAGCCATTTTGAGCGAAGTGTTTGGGAGTCAGAATGCCAAAACTGTGCACCCAAATCAGCCACGCTGAGCTCTGGCAGCATGTGGCAGGACTGGGAGAAAACCCACAGATGCAGCTTCAGAAAATGTTTGTGCACAGATAGTAATAGAATCATCTTGAGCTCTATGTCTAGATAGTACCACCGCAATTTATGATACCAGCATGAACCCACAGGAGCAGAATACAGTACATATACTCCGCATATAGAAATATCTTACGCAATCAGGCCTAAATGATTGAAAAAAATGAGATTACCCTCATACGTATATGTGTTTCCAGCATGTTTTCCATCAGATGACTACGCAGTAAAATTTTTAAAAAAAAAGTAGCCCTGGAGGCTGGGTTTGGAACTACCCACGTGCTGTATTCTAATGTCTTTGAAATCCCCCACACTCACGTTCTGCCAGTTTCCTCAACTACCTTAAAACACCCGTTCCCACTTTCCTACTTGCATTTTTTTCTGTGGCGTCTGTGAGTCACAATTTTTTTATAGTCACCAGTACTTTAGAGTAATTTTTCCAATAAGGACAGAGTCTACTGCAAATGTATAGCCAACTGCATTGCTGCAGTCCTGCAGCTAATCTCCAAGAAACAACTTTGAGATACCAGATCTCTGAAAGCCTCTGGCATTGATTGGTCATGGCTTGCGAAGACGAAAGATCCAGGTAAACAGGATGTTTTGAGCTTACTACATGAGATGCAATCTCCTCCGCAGGAGACTGATAATGATAACTGGCTAAAACGTAGCTCTGAGATTTATTTTTACAACAAACCAGGTTTTATCTCTTCACAGTCGCAGATTTCAACAGTTTCACGTTCCCAAACAGTGATAAATATTATTTGGAATTGTTTCTGGTGTTGATGTCAGATGTAACCAGAGTGACTCGATGCAGGAATTCATTCTTCTATGTTTATCTCCCTTCTTTTCCTACCTCGCCTTTCACACACATGTTTTTACTATTTTTAAAAGGACTCCCATTGACTATGCATTCTCCAGCCCCTTACCCTAGCCCACCCTTAAAACCAAGTCTTAACAGTCAAACAACCCTCAGAAGTCGAGAAGTCAAAATATCCTCAATTCCCCAAAATTTGTCATTACTGTGTAGCATGTACACAGAAAGAGCTGCTTCCTCCACTGATTCATTCATTCATTTGCTTTTCTTTTTTCAAATGATAGTAACTGGAGACGAACTGCTTGTTGGGGAGCAGGGTTGTAAATGTCACTGCTTATCAACATGAGCCGTGATGAACCAATCCCCCAAATACACAAGCTTTAAAAGGATGCAGATAGGCCTGCATTTTATATTAAAAATCGCTTCAGCTTCAGTACATTCGCCAGGGACTCATCCTCCTTTTGTTATCCTCTGGAAAACATGCAGAGGGGTCATTAGAAATATTGGAATGTGGCAGGCTTGGGACACAAGCTGAGACGCCCTCTTCTAAAGCCAACAGACGTGACGATGTTTGACCATATTCATATGGAATGCTTCAAAAGGAAATGGTTATCAAAACATTGGCCAACAAGGAAGTGGGCAGTACTGGTGGTGACTTTTTACTCGCTGTTCCACAGTAGACAGAGGAGGAAAGGGGTTAATGCTAATAGCACGTAAGAATCCATCTCCCTTTCAGTTTATACAGAGAATTGTGGATCTGCGGGTGAGACAGCTAAAGACAAGACCGGTAATTTTGAATACATACACAATGCAACTGAATGAACATACAATGCAAACAGTCACACATCAGTCAGAATTGACTGATTTTTCGAAAGGTATTGTTATTGGTGAAGGCTTCCATTGTTGTATGTTGTTTTGCCACTAAGTACTATACAAGGTTGACTTTCAGCCTACAAACTGAGGAATGAAGAGCTCAGAAGCTCACATACGTCTGTGTGTGTGTGTGTGTGTGTGTGTGTGTGTGTGTGTGTGTGTGTGTGTGTGTGTGTGTGTGTGTGTGCATGTGTGTCTCTAAGCCTTTACATGGACAGATTTGCATATAGTGTGAACGTGTCTGCATACAGTGGGTGCTTCCTTGGCCAGCTGGGGGACAAAATCCCCTGCAGAGCATTCTGGGAGATGCTCAGAAGAGTTCACCAGAGACAAATCCTGGAGGCATCTTGGCCAGATCTCCAAGCCACCCCATCTAACTATGTGGAGGAGCAGCGGATCTATTCTGAGGCCCCCCGATTTCAGAGAAAAACTCAGAACTGATCTACTACCCTCCTCCAACGTTCATGCAATTTCCTATAATGCCCATCATTTCTCTACCGTAAAGACCACCCATCCACACAGTTCTGTTATAAGTTAAGCTTTTTCATATGTCATGTGTCCTCAAGTCATTTCCTCGATTTATTCTGATAAATACATAGTACAGAGCACAGCTACATGCGTTAGCGTGGATGAGCATGTGTGCGTTTGTTGTTTGTACTCATTTCTTTAAAAAACAGTCAGGATCTCTGTCTCATGCATCTTCTGAAACACTTTAACCCTTTCGGGGTCATGGGGAGGGAACACAATGGGTGAAGGCAGGTCCACCCCTAGATGAGTCGCCAGTTCATCGCAGGCCCTATATGAACATTTGTGGGTTCAGTACCTTGTTCAAGGGTACCTCGGCAGTGACCTGAAGGTATTCTGGCACCTTCCTCTACTACCAGAACACCTTCCATGTTTTGTCTGTGCTGGGACTTGAACCAAAAACCCTCCTTTTCTCAGCCCAGTTCCCAACAAAGTGAGCTACCGCCACGTCACTGTTCAGCATCTGCAAACTATTATCTATCTATCTATCTATCTGTCTGTCTGTCTGTCTGTCTGTCTGTCTGTCTGTCTGTCTGTCTGTCTGTCTGTCTGTCTGTCTGTCTGTCTTTTCTCTATATTTTTTTATGTTCTGATCATGTCTCTGTACTGTGGCAGTCTAAGCCTATAACAGCAGCACTAAGAAGGAAGTAGAAACTGATTTGTTTTCTGCTAGTGGCATGGTTGCTTGTTGAGCACGCAGAAATAAACAAGGGGAACAAATGTTGAAAGGCCAGCAGCACAATAATAGTTATTCGTGAGAAAACTGTATTGATCGAATGAATTATTAATCATGTTGCACTCAGGTTAGCAACAACGGCAGGTGAGGCCTGGTCCTACCGCTCTTTAGTGTACGTTACACACATGGAACCAAAATCAATCCTAGTTGTGCGAACATGACAGCAACAGTGGCAGTCTTGTGTTTGTAGTCAAACAACATTCTAGTTGGATAGGCAGACTTTCCACAGACTGCAATTACATTACTTTATTACCCCAAATGAAAAAGTAAAATGTGATTAAGATAAAAAAAAAAAAAGTTTTAATCTAGAATCTTTAAATAATAATAAAAAACATATTTTACCTTGGAAATTTTTTTTTGCCTCTACAATATTGAGCCCGAGCACATTGAGTCTAAAACTCATGAAGTATAACTCACACAAACACAATTTAGAACAACAATGGGAATGTTTTCAACTCAGACCAGACCTTGATTTATAAGGGCTTGTGTATTTTTGCAAACAATAGGCATTTTAATTGCTTTTTATATCAAAAGCCCTTGAAAGCCTTGTATATGTGTGCATGCTTCCATATTAACAGCACATCTGTGTTCTGCAGGGTTTCATGTGCAAATTATTAAATATTCACATGTCTCGACCTTAAGCCAGGAGCAGTTTGGGCGTTTGGATCCTCACTAATGGGCTTGTGTATATGCATCTGATCAGCTGACAATATTTAATGGTTCAACAGCAAACATTATGAAAATGTGCCTCAGTTTCTTGCTTTTACTCTAATTGCTGGCAGACATCAGTCATAGTTTCAGTGACAGCACAATGTACCTGCAACATATTTATTTAGTGTTAACAGCTGTTCAGAAATACATTGATTTAATCAGTGTCTGAGCAATAATTATGGTCATGTTTTATTAGACAGCTCAAGCTAATAATTGCTAATGACTTTAAATCAGTCATCCATCTTCCACGCCATCCAAATAAACAGTTGTATCAGGCAAATTTGCAAATCTATTTAGGCCAAAATCTGAGGCTGAGAACCTCATTCCATTTTAAATTAAGAACAAGACTCCTTTTATTGATGCTGCACAAGAGGAAATATCTTGGGAGGATAAATTCATTAATGAAGTGTATTCCATGTCGGGGAACCTGAGCCTGTGGTTTAAAGGCTTTATGTCCTCTGAATGGCTTTAGAATACGGACCTTGATCTGAACGAGTGGCTAACTAGGCTCACCACAGCTGAAGCTTTTAGCCATGTTATATTATTTAAGAAAAGAAAACCCGCTGTGGTATTTACAGTATAATGGATGATGCAGGCAAGCGTGTTTAGATTAATCTGTAGGCATATTAGTACTGTTAACATATTGCCCATGCACATTAAAGTGCTGTTTTTTTTTTGGTAATGTGCACAGCCAGATTTACGTTACTGGAGCCAGAGTTTTCTTTATTGTTATTATTATTTATTCTACTTAAGAGAAAAAAGCCCTTTGCATTTAATTGTTATAAGTAATTGAGTCATGTCATTTGTTATTACACTTCATAGACATTGTCCTTTTGTAGTACAGATGATGATAAATGAATAAGTGAGGTAATGTGCATGAAATGTTTGAGCTGATGAAGATCCCAACACATCATTAAATCATTTTTGTGGATGAAGTCAGTGTCAGTAAGAGCCCCCCCCCCCCACCATTGGCATTTATTTAACTCCTTTATTCCGCCCAGAAGGTCAAAGGAAAGGAAAACAGCTCCTGTACACATAATAAATGTCAGAGTGGGTAGGCGAAGAGACACTTTTGACATTTTGGTTGAACAAACTTTGTTATTTTAAGGCCCAAGTTTTTTGATTTTTTCTTTTGGAACCATAGGAGTAACTCTCCCTTTCAAAGTCAATTTCCAAGTCAATTAGCATTCGCCTGCATTT
Organism: Takifugu rubripes; assembly: GCF_901000725.2. Classification (NCBI taxonomy): domain Eukaryota; kingdom Metazoa; phylum Chordata; class Actinopteri; order Tetraodontiformes; family Tetraodontidae; genus Takifugu; species Takifugu rubripes. Next base: position 3,545,250 of record NC_042290.1, read on the forward strand.
GGTTTGGGCTATTAGAAATTGCTGCCTGAATGATCTTTGATCGCATTAATTGAATTGTTTCCCTCCCTTTGTGTTTCATTTACTCTCTCACAGGTTCGTTGCTGTGTGATGGACGAGTGACACACCTCCTTTTTCCTATCCTCATCCTTCTGCGGGCTCCCCTGTTGCTCAGCCTCAGTGAGCGTACCTGCCCGAACAACTGTCGGTGTGAGGGAAAGACTGTCCATTGTGATTCAGCTAGCTTTTTAGACGTCCCTGAAAACATCTCATCTGGCTGCCAAGGCCTATCGCTGCGGTATAATGAACTGCATACCCTTTTACCGTACCAGTTCGCTCACCTCAGCCAGCTTCTCTGGATATACTTGGACCATAATCAGATTTCGGCTATTGACAGCCGAGCATTCCAGGGGGTCCGCAGACTTAAAGAACTGATACTGAGCTCCAACCGGATCACATCCCTGCACAATTCAACATTCCATGGAATTCCCAATCTCCGCAGTCTGGACTTGTCCTACAACAAATTGGAAATACTGCAGCCAGGTCAATTTCATGGCTTAAGAAAACTACAAAACTTACACTTACGTTCTAACGGCCTCTCTAACATTCCGATTCGAGCATTCCTAGAATGCCGAAGTTTGGAATTTTTAGATTTGGGGTACAATCGGATCAAGGCCCTTACTCGTACGACATTTTTAGGGCTTCAGAAGCTGATGGAGTTGCATCTCGAACACAACCAATTCTCTCGGATCAACTTTTTTCTCTTCCCTCGCTTGGCTAATTTACGATCGCTCTATCTACAGTGGAATCGCATTAAGGTGGTCAACCAAGGCCTTCCCTGGACTTGGTACACACTGCAGAAGCTTGATCTCTCTGGAAACGAAATCCAGACCCTGGACCCGGCTGTTTTTCATTGTTTACCCAACCTTCAAGTCCTCAACTTAGAATCAAACAAATTGTCCAATGTATCTCAAGAAGCAGTTTCAGCCTGGATCTCACTGACCTCGATCAGCCTTGCTGGAAACATGTGGGACTGTGGGACCGGCATATGCCCACTTGTGGCTTGGTTAAGGAATTTCCGGGGCACTAAAGACACCACCATGATCTGCAGCAGTCCCAAGTATCTCCAAGGAGAAAAAATTATGGAAGTCACAAGCAGCCACGGTATTTGTGAAGAAACTGACTATGTTCTGACTGAAACCCCATCGCCAATGTCAGACCTGATTTCTGAAGGCACTCCTGAACCAACCTATGCCCCAACTAGTGGTTCTCCACCAAATCTAGCAGACAACACCTTTGGCCCTCCTTTACCCTTTAGACCTCAGCCAATTCCTCACCCTACATTTCCAGGGCATATTAGTAAAGGTCCAAGAGACTCAGTTGCTCGCACTCGACCCACACTTGCACCACCCGCAGATATGGAGCACATGACTCTGCACAAAGTCGTTGTGGGCAGCGTGGCGCTGTTCTTTAGCATGTCCCTGCTTTTGACCATCCTCTATGTGTTGTGGCGGCGCTATCCGGGCGCAACTAGGCTGCTGCATCAGCGATCCATGGTGGTACGGAAGCATCGCAGAAAGAGCCCAGAGCCAGAACAGAACCTTAGCTCCCAGCTTCAAGAGTATTACATGAGCTACAACCCCGCTGCTACACCAGAAGCGTTGGAGGTGCTTGGAAATGGCACCGGGTCCTGTACTTGCACAATGTCTGGCTCCCGGGAGTGTGAGGTATGATCCACCGAATCAGCCTAATAATAAAAACTCAAACTCTGTATACAAAGGCTCAGCAGAGAGGTAAATCCCTTATCATATGCCCTATTAAGACACTGTTTAGTCAATCACATTGACTATTTGCTGATGAACCACTTTAATCAAAATGTTAGATGCTTCCAATTATTCTGGTTTGCATATAAAATCTGAAAAATGAAAACAAAATAAACATGTCTAGCATAATTCAGTCTAAAGTATAATACGTTTTAATGCAGTAATGTTTTCTCTGGGGTTAAATGTATGTGACTTTATTGATGTGATTATCCCTTATTTGTTATTTAAATTCCACTGGCAAAAGACACCTTGAATAATTGGATGCTGATTAACTATTTTGCAAACACCACACTATATCAGCATGGATCGGCATGGCATGGCTCCTGTTCAATGCGATTCATTTCAAATGGACATTAATGCATTTGCATGTTAGTGTGTGACCATACATGTGTGTAAAAAATAGTTATTTAAAAAAAAACACACAACATCTTCAACATATGCTTGCTTTCAATTTAATTGAAATGTTACATGTGGGTGTGCTGGGTATCAACCCCGCTGTATAAGTAATGGTTATCGAGACATTTATGGAAACGTGCACACGGGCAAAATGGGGTTAAAGTTGTATTCCTACGAAATAGATGAAACAATTTGAACATTAATCAAATATTTAGGCCGTAAAGCCTCTGAGATGTGAGGTGAAAGATATTTTACATCCCCTACGTCTGTCATGTTGTAATCTTCAGGGATATGACAGAAGAAGTGAAAATAAAATCCCATTTGAGTTGCTTCTCATTCAACCAGCTCCATCACTGGCTCACAATTCACGAGGAAGAATTATGCACATAAACTCTGGAGACAGTACTGAGCATTTCTCTGACATTAAATAGCTGTTCTCTAGACTTTAAATTAAACCCATATTAAATGAAAATGAAATACATTTAAAATCAAATGTATTAATGTGAATTGATGTACTCAGAGCAAGGACAGCCATGTAAATATGTCTGGTTTTCAAAAATAAAACCTGCCTCCATGAAAAAATACACAAAAAATGCAAGTGCAAGATGGGCCATAATTATCCTCGTTCCACAATAATGGGAAAATAAGGCTGTTGATAGAAACCTACATATCAAAATATTTTACCCAATAATAATATTTTCCTATTTAGAACATTTAGAATTATTTCCCGAAATGCTTCACATGTTATTCAGCACTAAACATTGGCCTGAAATTGTTACCAACTGTATGCTGTGTGTCTATTTTCTCCTCTACCTGTCCTTCCCCTTTCACCTCCCTCTCTACCCAGCCGGCCATCAGCACGAGGACTCCCCCCCCATGTCAGCCTGGTCTTGCTCAAGGTTGCTTCCTGTTAAAAGGGAGTTTTTCCTTTCTTTTTGGAGGGGTCAGGCCCTGGGATTCTGTAAAGTGCACCGAGATAATTTTGTTTGCATCAGACGCTGTATAAATAAGGATGATTGGAATTGAATAATTTCTTCTTTTTTATATTTCCGACTTCTCTATCAGTAGATTACTATTAACAGATTACTATTTATGACCGGGACACTACATTTGACATTTTAAATATTTGTAACTTCATTGTTTCAACTGGGAAATAAAGGAAAAGGACAGAAATGATACAGCTAATTTAGAAGGCATGCAACGGCTTGTGCTCTGGTGAGAGAGCAGCTAATCAATGAGACTCTTGCCTGGGCTCTAGCAGTGAGCAGGTTCAGCCGGTGTCACGCGGCTCATATGATGGATGATTGCTGCGATGAGCAAATTCCAATGCATATCTTTTCGTAAGCAGTTCAATTGGAAACAGGCATATTGAGGAGGAGAGAAGTGGGCCCCAAAGCAACCCAAAGCTGTCTGCTCTGGCTCATTCATGGCCACTTGAATGTGCATTTAATTTGAATCGGCCATGATTGCATCCTCTCTTTCTAGAGTAACATGGTCGCCATAGCAATTAACACCAGTATTAAGCCATGTCAGCATGTCATTATTCACTTTTACAAAAAGGACGATGCGATTCTCCGTACCAGAAACAACAGGATGTCATTAAAACCAAGTCCCTGTCTTTCAGAATCCAAAACAATGATCAGGAAAAGAAGACAGATCCAAGTTCATCTACTGTGAAACTCACACCTCTGGCGCTGATATGTCTTTCCCCTCCTCTCTTTCCTCGCTGTAGCTATTTTCGGTGCAGTTGATGTCAGCGTTGCGACTCACAGTATATCCATAAACCAGATCTCACGCTGAAAACAATTGCATCTTGTCATCACTGACAGGCGTCCTCGGCAGTTTGTTGAGGGAGGGGGAGGAGGGAGGGGTGCAGGGCTAATTTTAGGTGTTAAATAATTGAGATGCTGGCACAAACGTCGTTTAGCCTGATGACATTGCCATCTTGCTGGGCAGCAGAGATGACTGTGCTAAAGGGCCAATAGTCCCTGTTCACGCTAAAATGGAAAAATAAAAAGTGTTACGCCATATTTACTCTGCTGGGGATGGATTTAAGTTTCAGAAATTGACTTTTTGAATGTCGACAATCTTCGGAGCCTACTACCTTCTTTTCACTTTGGGGTATAAGATCTCTCTCGGTTTTTAGGGAGAGGTATAACACATTACCTTTGGAAGGGGGGCGGGGGGCATCATTATTTGTGAATTATTAATGAGTCTATTTTCAGTGTTATTCAAAAAGGTCTTTTCTCATGATAGTAATTGCTGTCAGTTACTTCTCCGATTACCTTTGCAAAGGCAGAACAGATGACACATGGGGTATCCATTTATGTTTGTAAGTTTGCTTTTTCAATTCTTCGCTGGAAGAAAATGAGACACAGAAGAGTAAAAAAATGCAAAATCTAGTACACAGAGATTTAAATATAACCATCGGGGGGCTCTTCACATTGATTATATTTAAGAGACAGACAGAGTATTACTCTAAAAGGAATGCTATCTAATATAGATGCATATAAAAGTGGAATAAGGACTTCAAATGGTGCACAATTTAACTTTAATGAAGACAGGTCGAGCAGCATTTTATTTTCTTCGAGCCAATCCATTTCATTTCTCCTTGACTCTTTCGCTAAGGCAAGCTACAGGAGGACAAGGTACATTGTTGTATGTGGTAAATGGAAGTCTATACTTCAGCTGCCAAATTAAAAACGTGGAAAAGTAACTGCAAGAAAGCCTATCGTCATCCATCGTGTTAGAGAATGGATGATAGATTTGAAAAAGTCCTGGTAAACCCACACATGCTACTTAACGAGACTTCAGCTGAGTCTGGAGCAAAGAAAACAACTCAGTGTACATCCTGTTATAATTGGACCAACCTAAATCTGTTCAAAGATGTGACCAGTGATGAGGTCGCCTGCTGTGGAGATTTCCACACTGCCATGGATATATAAATAGATGACAGCTACACAGGATTTCTTTGCCGACTCCAGGGTGTGCTGAGGTTTCTGCATTATACATTCATTTTAAAATACAATCAATAAACCAGCAAATTAACATATTTGTTCCATATGTTTGTTAATTATAATACAGATTTAAACAAACAAACACCTTAGAAACAGTATACACTGTAGAATATACCTTTTTCCAATTGGTACTATCAGGACACTGTGATTGGTAGGTTGCTTTTCCTTGGCGATATATTTAACAAAAAACAACTGACTACAAGTAGGTACGTCTGATTATCTACTAAGTGCAGTCAGTTTAACTTAACAGACATTTTAGTGGATTGAAAACTATAAATATTAACCAAAGACCAAACTGGATTTTGAACTGGACTTTATGTTCTTTACGTGCAACTCAAGTACTGAACTTTTGTATTAGGCGTGCCCTTCATCTGTACCTGCCTTTAAGACAGACACTCTCCTCTCTGCCTGACGTCTGGATGGAACTCCTCTTTCCACAAATAATTCTCCATTTTCATGACATTAGATCCCCTGCGTAATATATTGTGGAATTTTAGTATGTTCTTACCAACTCAGTCAGCTGTTCTTTGTTTAATCTCCATTTGCTTTTCTTCATGAACCACGCCCACAGATTTCTTACCAGCCGCACAAACCTTCTTGGAAACCGGATGAGGAAAACCTTCTGCCTCGAATATGTGTCAAGGACAAGCTGCAGGAGTTTTTAACAGCCTGCGACACACCCAGTTAAACTGATTAAGCCCAACCATTATAACCCATGTGGCTGCACCAGGGTCCAGTCTTTTGTGCTATCAAGCTAGCAAAAGTGTACTTGCTACACCTCAAACCATCTCTGATAATTATTCCTAGGTGTGCAGTTTTAAAAACGAATAAATAAATGAATATCATTCTTGAATCTCAAATAAGGACTGGATAATAGAGGGCATGCATATTTCTTTAGAGAGACTCACCAATGGGCTGCCGGGCCCCCAGCCTTTTCCTCAAGCACCCTCTGCCTCTTGGAGATACTGAGGCTTTACCCCTCCTCCCCTTAGACGGCTTTGAAGAGAAGAGGATGACACACAGCCAGCCACAGCATTCGCTTTGCATGTTCCCTGGCTAATTTCCCCTTCCAGTTCCGTTCCACTTGACAATCGTTCAAAAAATAGTTTAGAGGAACCCTTTCATTTTCCGCTTCCTTTGCCTTCACCTCATCAGTTTTAAACTCCCATTAGCAGCCCAAGTGTGTGCAACCATCCACAACTGAGAGACATGACATCTCAATGAATATACAGTAGATCTCATAATATGTCATCAGGGCCCCACAGTCTCCCCACCAGGTCTTGAAAAAGCATCTTTAATTGTGTGCATCATTTAAGTCTCTCTGATGATGTATTATTAAATTCTTCATTTCAGTGAACAAGCAAACATTTTAAAGCAACACGGTATTCAGTGTTTCATAATAGGTTTTACAAAGATTTCTATTTTTTCATTGTTCAGTTAATATATTCCTCCTGGGAGGTGGTCCTCCCACTCCAGCCAATAAATAAGGAGCTCTCTATTAAAGCAAACTATGTTTTAGTATTTTGTTACCTGACAATTTTTTAAAAGATTTGTTTAGACAAAAAGCTTCATTAGTCATCATGTAAACGTTCATGCCGTTGTCAGCGGTGCAAACTCAGTGCTGGAAAAGACTTGCTGTCAGAAGTATTTCCACTTCCTCAGCACAACAATCTCTTTAACATCTCAGAGGGGCAATTTCATGCCCTCTTCTCTCAATTGCTGGATCATCCTCAAAAGAGCTCCTCCCTCGAGAGGATGCCCTGGATGGTCATGCAGGCGCAGAAATGGTATAAATGTAGCCTTAACCCCAAGGTACCTTCTCCCGATTGCACCTGCAAAAATACCCTTAGGAAAGACAACAATATGCAGCAACGAAAATTTCCGGCTTCCCTGAAAATTAAAAAAGGAAATATGTCCTGTTGTGTGTTAGCATCTAATTGACCACTAATGCTTTAGAACAGATTCATCCTGAAGACGAGTTTGTTCAGAATCAGCTACTGACCAAGACAAAGTGGACTCGATTAATTTTGATAACTTATGTTCTCATTGCGTTGATGCATTTGCTCACAGAAGCTGAGCATCCATTCTCTTCAGTGCGACTGCATGGAACACTTTCTTTCATTGTCTTGAAACTCAAAGGTCACTCAGCGTCTCTGAATGGCACAGTTGGCTGGCCTTTTCAAGCATAAACAGTTAGGCATTTTCCAATACATGTTCAGTCCCTTTCATGCTTTTCTTCAACCCGAATTCACATATTTTCGGAAAAAATCCCCCAACACAAAAACGAAAAATGCAATCCTTCTGGGACCTTCAGCTACAAATTTGGCACAAACGTATTAGTGTAATAAATGAGGTACATGTTTAGTGGGTGTGAGCGTAATTAACAGAGCCATGACATTACAGCACTGTGGAGTTTAAGTGCAATTGAGATGAACAACACCATCCTGCACACTCGCTGCAGAGTCACTTAACAACGTCTGTTCCCAGTAGGAGAAGAGGACTGGATAGAAGGTGTAAAATATGGTCGCAGTAATGATTTCTGGCCAGACTCAAATTGGGGAAATAGAAGTTCACTATTCAGCAGCAGAAATGTCACGCGTGAAGAACTTGCACTAAATCAGCTCGGCTGCTTTACGACAATTGACAACAAATCAAAGCCTAGTTAGGAGCAGTGAGTCTTAAGGTTGAAGCATATCCAGCAGGAAAATAAAAAAATTGTCACTCCCGGACAAAAGATTGACATCACTCTTTGTCGACGAAATCATGCTTTTCTTCATCCCAGTTTGAGACATTTCTTGAGACATCATCCGGACAGAACTTTGTTCTCTTGTGGTCTCCTACAATTATTGCCCGATTGATTGGAAGTAAGGGCCTTCTCACAGAAGTGGTACGAAAAACTTTGAGAAAACATCGGCTAAGCCATATAAGGACACGCACACATGGGTAGTCATTCATTGAAAAAGGTAGCATGAATATTCTACATAGAGGAGTGCATCTCCCCAAAGATACCTTCAAAAGCTTCACAGCGTTTACAGATGAAGAGCACATCAGTCACTATAAGTCAGACTTGAGTTTCTTGTAAGGTAATAAAGGCCCTGGTCAGAAATAACTTTCTTCTTGTTCTTGCCACCACAAGGAACACAGGAACTACTTGAATGTAGAGGAGTCCATAAAGCTGTGAAGGGGAGCGGCACTCACAGCCCACAATAGCTGCATATGAACCCAAAAAAAGTGTTCCAAAAACAGAAAACTTTGAAAAACTGATAAATCTGTAATTTTTTGTGAGCGGGGCTTCAGTGTAGTAGAATAAAAGTGCTGGCTTCTTGCACAATCCAAGTAAATGTGAGTTTTTCTGAGGTAAACCTGCCAGAATACTGTATATCCATAAATTATTTTATGTCAGCAGTGTCAAAAATTTGTAAAGGTATAGATTATCTTTTGTTACTCTATTCATGTTCTATGGTATGTATACACGTATACATACACACGTACACGCACAAAGATACAGTTTTTAATGAAATGGCTAATGAAAAGCCTTGTCCGTGGTCTTAGCTATGTACCACAATGATGTTTAAAAGAAGTCAGAGTTGCTAATGGAAATCATTCATACGAAGCCTGATGTAACATACATTTCCATTTGTGTTACTTAAGCATAAAGGAAATGAGCTGGGACTTCAAGGGTAATTTCCTTTAATCCTCATTTAAGTGTAATTTCCCGACAACACCAGGCATTAAAAATATATTAGTATAACATTAAAATTAATCCAGTAGAACCAGTATTACCACCTCTCTACAGTTCCGTCGTCGTGGCATTACCAGGCAGACACGTACACCCGCTATTGTTTTTGCTATTGTCATTGAACTAGTGGCTGTGAGCATCCTGAAATGAAGATGCATAAGGAATTTATATCTAAAAACGCACATTATCAGATAAGTCTTCACACACTTATAAACACAAACTTCACCTTCTAAGGCTGTGACATTAATCAAAAACCCATTCAATTCTTTCCAGACATCTGGCCCGTTGCAGTAATTTGCACCAACTCTCTTAATATTACCAAAATATGATAATTTCTAGACGGTGTCATTGATATCAGCACAGCATGAGATACCTGGGTTTTAATATTTACCACAGGTTATCAGGCCTTTCCATGCTAAATTACAGCTTCTCAAAACCCTAGCTAACAACTGCTGGATTATTGTAAGATAAAGAACACAGGCTCCTGGTTTGAATTTTAAATAGCTAATTTTCTAGTATCATGTCTGTTTTGAAGAGAGGAATGTAAGCACCTCTCCGGCGGCTTTATGGGTTTATTCAAGTATTGTTTGCAACATCATCCAAAGTGGACATTTTATTCCATTCCAGATTCTACTGGAAAAATATGGAATTAGCATTTATTTTTATATCAACTACTAAAATCGACAATTATTGCAAGGTTTAGATATTTGCATCTCCCATGAGCAGCCCTCCCACAGTGTGGGCTGGAGCCTCGGGTGCCATGACTTTGATTTCAAGCATGCCCCTACTTTAATCCATGAGGGCATTCGTCTGTGAGTACTCCAGCTTTTCAAATGAGTCTCCAGGGGAGGGTTTTGATCTTTTGCCTGGCTGTATCTGCACCTGGGTTGCCTGATCTTCAGCAGGGTTGATGGCATTGGTCATCTACTGTTCTTAGGTGCTCGCTCATTGGCTCTTTGTTGCTTCATGTGGTGGTGTAGCCTTTAGATCTGTGGTTGCTCTGTCTGCTCATACACGAGTGTTTTGCTTTGTTTGTTACATTATTCATGTCATTTTTGATTGTCCTGCATGCACCGCTGCAGTTTTAAGGCATTTACGTCATGACACTATAAGCTTACCGTATTTTCACGACCATAAGGCGCACTGTATTAAAAGGTGCAGCCTCAGTTACGAGTGCTATTTCTGTATTTAAAACATACATAAGGCGCACCGTATCATTAGGCGCATGCTGAAACATACAGTAAAAAATGACAACGGAAGTAAAACAGTGAGTTTCGACACATTTATTGAACAAAATATTTATTCTTCTGCCACAAAAACCATCAAAGTTTTCATCTTCTGTATCTGAATTAAACAGCTGCACTATTTCAATGTCCAACATCCCGAATTCCTCTTCTTAATCATCTGAATCGGACTCACCAACCGGTTCCGCTTCAGCGATGATTTTGTGAAAGCTTTTTACAATACATGAAGACGGTATCATAGCCCATGAGTCTGCAATCCACCCACATATGGTGGCATAACTTGCCCGCCACTGCCTCATGTGGCTGGGCGCGGTTATCTTGTCGCGGCAGTAGGTGCGGAAGATGGCCACCCTCTCCTAGTAATCCGCTGGCAGCCGCTGTGCAACAGTTGTCCTTGCGCGTATGGAGAGATGCCGCCTCCTCATAAAGCGAAAACACTAAGATTGCTCGATTGCCATTTTCAGAAGCATATTCGATGGCCTGTAGTTTAAAGTAAGCCTCATACGCGTCTCGCTTGACCGGCACCATTTTAGGGGGTCCTTACGCGTAGGTGTGCCGCTAATCGATGGGCGGAGCGTTTACCGTAGTGCACCCACCAAAGGCACACAGCAGATTTTGGAACTCAGTCCACACACAAGGCGCACCATATTATAAGGCGCACCGCCAATTTTTGAGAAAATCTCAGTGTTTTAGGTGCGCCTTGTAGTCGTGAAAATACGGTAGTTATTGGATAGTTTTTTTTTAATACTGAAAAACCTTCTGGGTGGTGGTAGCTCAGTCTCCTGGGGGCTGTGAAGGGGAGTGTTCACATTACATGAAGGGTGTTCTAGTAGTAGTTGAAGGTTCCAGGACACCTTCAGAGCACTGCCGAGGTACCCATGAGGAAGGTGCCAATCCCACAAATGCTCACATAGGGCTCTGTAATGAACTGGCGACCCATCCAGGGGTGTGACCCAAAAGAATGAGAAGAACCTTCTAGTATGGTGAACTGAAACTGCAGTGGTATATGACATTATAAGTTTAGCTATTGGATAGGATAGGTTCATTATAGAAATGTGTTTGGAAGAGTAAAAGAACGGGGCTTTATGCTTTTCAAAATGCTATTTATGCCATGAGGAGGTTGGCAGTAATGTGCAGTGATGCACAAAAACACATCAGAGTGGAGAAGCAGCTCTCCTAAGAAGCTCTTTACCATCACTATGATGGTTTGAGACAAAACCCTCATGCTGAACACACATCTATGAAAAAAAAGTCATTTTCATTTTTGCTCAAACAGTTCTAAAAATAAGGCCTCCCTCATCAGTAATCACAGCCTAATGCAACATTGCACATTTTCCAGCAAAATACTTGGCATACTTTGCTAAAATAGAGTGCTGCATTTGTAACTTCTCTTTTTTTCTCTTCCTCCTTTGTCATTAATTTTAATATCTCAGTACTCGGGCTATTCCTCTACACATGTTTGAATTATTGAATTATAGTTTTTGGTAGGAAGCAGAGTCATTTGCGATATATCACAATGAACTCAATTATGCCCTATAGGCATAATGTGGAACTGTGGGAATGAAGCAGCACAACAACAACAACCACCCACTGAAGACATTGTTTTTGGTTACATTTTTGTTTTGCACTCAGAGACGTCTTTGCATGTAATGTCACCGCAACAGCAAGTGGTGTATCATGGAAATGGTGCTTTGAATCTTACCACATAAATAATGCATTTGGTTTAGATGCTTGAAAGAAAAACATACTTTGGTAGGTACATAAACAGTGGCAAAAAAGCTGTGCTATAAACTGTCCTGTAATTCAAACTGTGGGTCCTAAAGTAAGTATTAATATAAAAAAAATCACAAGCAGATTGTGGGGAAGTTACATGTATGGATATTTAAAAGGGAATCAAGACTGATGCCTGGGTACACTAACCTCCTCTCTAAATGAATGATCCTGCCTCCGTTAGGAACATATAGGCTTTGCAGTTGTTGCCAAATGTTGCAAAACCTGTTTGGAGAGAATAAAGGGACTTGTCCTTGCCTGATGCTCAAAAGGTACACGAGCCGTCTGCCTCTGCAGTAAAAAACCAAGCCCAAGCGCAGCTACAGGGTTTGAATTTATTTACTAATTTAATATTTGTCCTTCAGCACAATATTGAAAATGTTTCTCTGGAACATGAATACTTTGGTGCCAATTATGACTAATTAACTATGAGGCATAATGTTATGGTGCCTTGCGTGGTATTGCATTAACTCGCCCTTCTTTTGCTGCCAAAGCCACCCCAACCTGTCGACTCCTACATGGAATGGACTTTGTCCAGCAGAGTTGCTGTTTGGACTGAGATCTAGGGAATGTGCAGGCGATGTAAACCTCAAAGTCATTGTGTTGCTACTGAAACTATTCCTGAAGCATTTTTTGATTCGTTGCTGGCCGTTTTCTGTGGCTGCTATTGCGATGAAAGGAGGCCACAGCCATTAGGGAATATCCTTTCTATGAAAGGTTGCACATGGTTAACAATGAGATCGAAGTAACACCCACACTCACCTTCATACAAACATTGCCGAAAGCCGTGGTGTCCAGAACCAGCCCTCGAGGGCCACAGTCCAGGTGAGTTTTCTCACCAAATAAAGTGGGCTCCCAGGTGAAAGTGTTGTCTACCTCGTAGGACACAGCTGCATTGCATCCTTTTAGGACTGGGTCTAGACACCCTGGGCTTAAAGCATCATGCTCCCTCTGTTAAGTTGCCCTCTTCCCATAATGCATCATGGTCCCGTGTGTTCCCAGGTAAGCAGTGCAACTGCTCATCCAAATAATAAAAAGTAAAATGTGAGTCGTCAGACAAGACCACCTTTGTTTCATTGGTCAGTGCTCCTGTTGCAATCCTCATGTGCCCATCGTTGCTAGCGTGTAGCTAGCTAGTGCAGGCCCAACTAAACTAAGTAGTTGGTACAAGGCACAAGTACAAGGCAACATCCAGCAAGATTCCCTGATGAAGAGACAATCAGTGTTATTCACTCTATCTCCCAGTGGTCAATCAATCAATCAATTAATCAATCAATCAATCGCTAAACCAATCAATCACTCAATCAGTCTTTATTTATAGCATCTTTTACAATCAAAATTGTTTCTAGTCGCTTTACAAAATTCCATGGCCTAACCCCCAACAAGCAACAGTGGCAAGGAAAAACTCCCCTTTAACATGAAGAAACCTTATGCAGGAGAGGAGAGGAGAGAACAGGCATAGATCATAGAAAATACATACAGAAATACATTATATTAAGTAAAGTAGGCTGCTGTGTCTGACAGGTGTTTATTGTTGTATTGTTTAAAGGACAATGCTGGATTGATTAAGATGACCTTTGCAAAGCTGTTTCTCTAGTCCTTAACACTGCTGATCCACTGTTTATTCACTATCCAGTAAAAAAATACTTTAACCTCTCCTTTAAAGACTCCCCGTACAAACGCACCCAATCAGAATTTTAACACTGTGCCGTGTGTGCTGCCAGGCAGGAGTCGAGCAGCAGCTTGACTGAATTATTAACAAGGTAAACTTAGTATCTACAATGCAAAGGTGAAAAATAGAGCTAGAGCAGGTGGGCTCAACACGTCAATTGCGATCTACCAGTCGATTGCCAAGATACTATTGGTAGATCGCATAACATTAAAACATAGACCTCAGCCTATCATCCATCCTGTCACTTGATTGATCTCCAGGGCAGCCAGTCAGATAGCTCGCATGCTGAAAAAGTGTGAGCACCCCTGACCAAGAGCTTAAAAAATACTTGATCGGTGCACTGTAAAACATGAAGAACATTATTTTTGTCCCAAAGTTCTTGGTGGTTGGTAATTAAATGTCACATTGGGGCTCTCTGTCCGAATCTGCTCATCGTCTCTAGATAATGTCACAATCAGATCCGAGTTGCCCTGTAGTGCGCTACAGAAGATTGTGTGTGACAGAAAACATTCCCGGTCAAGTGCACCACTTCCAAGTACACACCAGCTTCAGGCTGGATCCGAGCACCGCACATGACTGAGGATGTATTCTGCATGCTGTCGTTTTAGACCATAACTGGCGGCATCATTAAAACTCATTTTTGACGCTAATGTCCGCCAGGTCCTGTGGATGCTTCCTACAACATCCCGGTTTATTTTGAGAGACCAGTGAGATAGTGCTTCCATTTATCTGTGAGTTCCGGAGATGACAGCAAAATCATCCGTTTAATAGCCACACTGATTGGGACATTAGTGTTGTCAGTTCCCTCACCTCCTGGTGATTTCCACAGGAGTTCTGTGTTGCAGTTTGTGCCTTACAACACTGTCACTAGGAGTCACAGCGAAGCGCTAATTGCACAACTGTTCCCTCCAGCGAGCATCAGTGACTGCCCCTTGGAACTCGAGGCAAAATGGAAAAAGAGTCATCCTGCAGCTCTTTGGCAGTTTGTCAGGATCATGTCCCTTGATTTAAAAGAAGTCACATTCAGTTTCAGCAAGATCTAAATAGAGAACTTGTTGAAACAAAGGGCCGACCCAACCTTTGCATGCTGCTGTCCGAAGACATTAGAAAATGTATGTGTTACTTTGTTACTGGCATTACTTCTGCATGGCAGGGTTCCATCTAAAATTAAGCAGATGAATAATTTAAACTGCTCTAAGCTGGAAAACAAAGCCTGATTTGAGTAAACTGTCCTTCGGCCTGACAAGTCTGAACCGCTGGAAGCCTTGTAGCCGTAATACAAATTACAAATTGGCTTGTATTGGCTGGTATGTCGTAGGGAAGTTAAACAGTGCTGGAAGCAATTAAAAGAACAAAGTGTCCCCCTTTCAATACTTAGGAAACTTAAATTAAATTGAAGTAACTCATTTTTGGATATCTCAGTTCCAGGGATCAGGCCATATTCATCCAGATTCGGAAACCTGGGATCAACCATTTTACTCTTTCAGTTTCAGAAAACTACAGTATTGACACATTCATTTTGGAACACTGGCATGAATATCACATTCCAGCAAGCATAGCGGCAAAGTCTTCAGTTAATTTAGAAGAAACTTCCCTCTTAGTTATGTTGGTAGCAACATGAATCATTTAAGCCTTAAATATTGTACATGTGGGAAGGTCCTTCTGATTAAGAACATTTGAATTGGACTGTAATAAGGAGATTGTGTGTAAAATGCATTAATGCAATCTGACAGTATAGATCTGTCACTCCGGCCTCCTTAGGCTGAAACAGGAGCATAATGAATCCCAACCACTGATTCCTTTCTTTGCCATTCAAAATGCAGCATGTTAGAAATGAAACCTGTCTTTTCTAGAAATTTGACAGCTGCTCAATGTCTTTCACTTAAGGTTTGAAACTGAGGCCAGTTCTAAAGCAGGCTAAATCCTTAGGGTTCTCTGCTGTTTATAGAGTTTAGCACCTTTGACTGATTGACCATGGATAGAAGAAAACCGTATCCGTGTCCTATCTAATTATTTGTGGCACAGCGATCTGCTGCACTGATTCTAAAGCCTAATTAACGGTTACATGCTTAAAATGGGTCTTTATTTCCTCCACATTTGTACTAAGAAGTAACAGAAGCCTGCTTTTTCTTTGTAATCCTTGGAGCCATTACTGTACCAAGACTGATAGTTAATGTGTGGGTCAGGGTTGCAAATGCAAACCCCTACTTATAATTGTGTGAAAATGCCAATCCAGGATATTATTTGTTGTTGCACAGCAACATTTGTAAATGTGCACGGGAGTGGAAATATGTGAGGAGAGGGAATCAGCAAATGTGCACATCAGACAGTAAGATCACTCTAAGATCACCAGCTGAAGGGTCAGATTATTGTGCAGTAAAAGCTCAAAATTACAGACAAGTAGCCTGTGCTGTGTCAGGCTGACTGTCAGGCTGTAAATGGGACTCTGCCAGAAGTTTGCCGCTGCAGCCCCCGAAACCGTCTCCAAATGTGAGAAAAGAATTTATCTTTGCCACTTTTTGGCAATTGCACTCAAAGAGTTAAGCAAATGGTGGCTTTAGAAAAAAAAAAACACTCCCTTTTTAAAATTCCAAGCACAAAGACAAGAAAGAGAGGAGAGAGGGAAGCCAACACCGAGACCACTGTGCCGCCAGTGGCCTCGTAGCCATGGCGTCGAAGGGTTAATAACTAGGGTCAAAAAGTGAGTGCCACGAATTGACTTTAATTCGGAATTTAATTATTTGAGCAGTGATCACTAAAATTGCATAAAGTGACCCTAGAGTCCAGACGGGGATTCAAAGGATTAAGAAAACCCACAAAACAGCAACACAGAAAAATCACATCTATGAGCTGAAACCATTTCCAAAGTGTCTGTTTCCATCGCTGCATAAATTAACTGCAGCCAGACACACTCCGCACTGTAATATATTGGGAAAATGGAGAAGCAGGTTGGGCTGGCAAATTAAACGGGAGACAGCATCTTAGCCGCGTTTGTTTTGGTATTCTCAAATATCATCAATTCCAAATGAATATCTATCCGACTGAGTGTGACAGACATCTGTGATGTGCCTGTGCAGACGCTTTGGTGTGACAGCTTTTCTGAGCACAACTGGCGCCACATAATTGTACTGTCGTTGTCAATTCAAGCACATTCGTTGAGTTTTGATTAGCAGATGAGTCAATATCGGGTCTCGTGCCACAATAAAATCATTCTTTGATCTTCATCGCTGACAGGATTGTTAATTGAGGCCATAGAAATGTCTGCGTAAGGATGCATTAGCCACAGTGGAGATGTCACAATGTTGGCATCCGGTTTGGGCTACGTAATTGAGTTGGTTTATTTTTTCTCTAATAAGGGACACATTTATTTTCTGGTGTTTTTACTAATTGACTTTAAAAGAATGTCAGTGTTAATCACATCCTGACCTGATACAATAGCACTTGCTCCTCGCTGGCTCTTTACAGCGACATAGTTCAGCCTGACGACCACTTTTTTGTTCCCAGCTGTCACGATTGCCTTTGTGCAGCCAGTCTGAATTATGAATGAATCCAGAACATTTAGCCGACTATTTTCTAAGCCATTTTTGTCACGACGCTTCTTCCAGCACAGAGCAAAAAGGAGGGGGGTCATATCTGAAACTATCCAGAGATGAGAGTTCATGGCACATTGGAAAGCCAACGGTGCTTGTCAATAAATAAACCCCAGTAGTGTTGAATTATGACAAAACAATGTTTGGCAGGATAAATCTTGGTTGACAGATTTGTATTTTACCTCTAATAAAATTAGACTATACCAATATCCACCCAAACAATGTAATCCATCATCCGTAAAGTTTTTATCTCGCTCATTAGATTTTGTCCACTTTAATCTTCTGGTGGCCATAACACTGTCCATTAGAAATAATGGAATAATAAAACTGTTTATAACAATTCTGTCAAAGGTAATCATGTTAAAATGTATCAAGAGAGACAGAAGATGAATTTCAATAAGTAGGAAAGATTTGGATTTCCATATAAAGATGTTTGCTGAGTCAGTCAGATAAATATAAAACCCAAGCAATGGCTCACAACGCTGGCTTGTATTTGATCACAAATTAAATGGGCTTTTTTCCACGTTCTTCATGCCTGTGAAATGATGATGAATTGAACTCATTAGAGGACCAATAATACACCTGAACTCCAATTTCCTTCCCTCAATAAGATATTAGCACTATTTCATACAGGTCATTACAGACTTCAATAGTTTTGTTTCTTATTTACAGTTAAATGCTTACAAGTTTTGTTGGGGATTGTTGGACAGGATGGAGCTGTTATTAATCACAGCATATTGTTGTCTTTGCCTGTTAGCTGAGATAGCCTCAAGGCCAGTAATTCATGCTTTCAAATTATTTTATTCCTCCAAACGAAGAGATGTGAAGGAGGACTGCAGGAGTTTTGGGAAATGTCCTGGCCTGTGATGAGAAGCCTCTCCAGGCAGCTGGCAATCAAGAAGAAAAGATCTCCCCTGTGATGATGCGTTTCCAACTGGCTCCCAGAGAAATTCCAGAGAAGAGAACTCTCCATCACAGTTATTGGACTGTGCACGGGATATTAATGACGATCCCCGCGCTCAGGTTTATATGTCAGGTTTCTAGTAGTGAGGAAGAACTCGATAATGTCCAGATCCAAAAAGTCCGCTATTCTCACCAATATCAGCACAGAATTCACTATCAAAGACAGTGGATGCTTTGACGCTAAATATGAAGAGTCCACATGAAATCCATTACCTGGGTCTTAGTAAGTGCTGGAAAAAATATAGTCCATTTAGTCACAACAGTCACAACAACTGCAGAACCTTTATGAGGCACTTAGAGAAGGAGGAGGCTCGTTTCAGCCTTGCCAGATGCGCAGCAGCTGCTGCTAGCCTTTCAAACGGGGGAGGCTGGGAGTCTCGGCCAGCAATATTAATGATTGAACGAACTAAGAAAATTATATTAAAGTCGAGCACAGAAATGTTGAAATTATGTTAAACTGACACACGGAAATACGACGAGTGTTTTTTTGGGGTTTTTTTTACGATGGAAATCGTCAAGCAACTGCCAGGTAACTACTGAGAAATGGGTCCAAATGTCTTTCGACTTGACTGGCAAAACCCGGGAGATCCCAGTGCTGGCGGCGTAGATCTCGGGATAGCTGCAAATCAAAAGCGAATCCACCTTTCGATTGATCAAGCCGGACTTGCCTGTGCACTGCTGTTTTTATAAAAATGCAAAATGGTGGCATTCATCAAAAAAAAAAAAAAAAAAGGGTCCCTGCAGCGCCATTGAAGTGAATGGATGCTCGGCTTTTATGGGCTAACGTATTGACGCTGCGCAAATGTAGGAGAAGTTAACAAAAATTAATTAAATTGAAGTGACCTTCGGACAAGTAGCTGAGCAAACTCGTCATTTGTAGTCGATGGAATTTTAACAGTACATAGCTGACTATTTCATTTTTTGGAAGCGTTAAAATATCACACTAGAATCTTAAGGTGTGCACTTTATTTGCAAGGAATAGATTTATTTTCAATCATCTTACAGAACATTTAAAGAAAAACTCAACACATCATGAGCCATAGATTTGATGTGTTGTATGTGTTTATTTACTGTCGGCAGAATCTTTCAAAGCCATAATGGCTGACAGCACCAGAGCGCTAGTCTTATTCCCAGTAAGAGGTTGAAACAGTCCCTCTAACTTGGGGCTGGATGCCACCAGTGTAACTGGCCGTGAGGCCTCGGCTGGTGATGCTCACCAAAATAAAAAACCAAACATACAATTATCATATCTGGCATCACTGGCCACTGGTTGATCAATGTGTGGGGGCAGGTTAGTGCTCCCAACCACTGTAGGGCAAGTGAAGGGAAACTAAGATCTTTAATGAACTACTGTTTATCCCCTCGAATTCAGAATTATCACTTGAATATTGCATATTATCTGATTTTCCAAGTACCGGTAAAGTGCTGGGATCGCCAAAGAGAAAAGGAATGTGGTTTACAACCGTCTACTAATGCTCACACTGCCGTGATCAAGGCAGAGGCTTGAAGAGGGAGCGATATGAGGGCGAAAGTTGCATTATCGCGGAACGATCCTTAATATCCTGTTGTCTGAACACCCCTGCTGCTCTGCGTTCTTCCAGTTGAACCGATTTCGGAATCCATTGCTGACAAGATAATCAGACCATCGCGCTGAGATGAATTGAGACCTGCCCCCCAAAAAAACAACAACAACAACAATGACAAAAAACCCTAAATCTAGCATGTGATTTACTTGTCAAGGCAATATCAGCACTTTCAAATACAGCAGGACTCCGTTGCCTAGCAACCCAACTTTTAGGAAGGCTAGAGTACACAAAACAATTCATCCTGCTCTTTATGATAAAGGAGCAGGATACAGTTTGAGGTCTGCCACCTTCGCAGAACACATTAAACAAAGGATCCCACACCTGATGCGGCACATGGGTAATAAATCAAATTAAATAATGGATCCTAACAAGGGTGAGAAATGATTTCTTTCTTGTTTCCAGGTAGGTGTTTGGGGTTTTTTCCAGGCATATTAAACTGGATTTATTTGTCCCTATGTGATCTATACAGTACACAGAGCGAGACTGTTAATGTGGTCATCCATCAGCTGCATAAATCACCATCATAACTCACAGGCTCATGACAGAGACGCGTGCGTACGTGCACTTGCATTAATGCGCAACCACCGTCTGCTCCCCGCTGCAGTCCAACGGATGTTTGAGCACTGCCTGTTGTCCTCGTTAGAAATGATCTCGGTTTAAGCACTTTCCTCCAGAATTATGATCGCTTCAGCGTTTATTTGCTGCCTCAAAACAAAAATTCATTTACTTTAGAATCGTTGCAGGATGAATCCATTCAAAGGATGTCAAAGAGATCTCCATAATCAGGAGGTGGCTGCTGCTCCATCTGATTGCGGAGAGATTCTAAGATGTTGTCAACCTCACAGCAAACACGAGAGCCTCATCGAATCTCTCTGATTTATCAGCAACCTCAAGATGTGAAAATTTGCCTGGTTGAAGGCAAAAATGTTGCACTTCAGAGTGTCAAGCAGCTGCTCTGGGTGTTGATGGCTTTTAAAGTAGTGATGTGCAAAAATGAGGATAAGCAGTTCAGAATACACAAAATATAACCCACCAGATTAGCCTTGAGTTAGATGGTCTTTGAAAGGAGGAATTAGAGGATTAGGATAATTGAATTTTACAGTGATGCATGTATTCCATCATCAGATCCTGCATTAATAACTAAGCTGTTAAAAGAAGGGAAATAAGAGGCTGTTTGGGACCTCAATATGACTTCAATCAACAGGGAAACGTCAAACTGTACGCCTCCTGTCTCTGCTGAAGATGATTTCTTATCTGAAACCAGAGTCCAGCTCTATATCCTATCCTATTGAAGTGGATGCATGAACACAGACGTCTGTGTTAGAGGAAGCAGTGCACACAATTCCTTCATTTATCTTGCTGACTTTGCTCCTTTTCCAAACAAAAGATGCACATTCAGTCAATTTGTCATTGTCTGCTGCTCTTTTTGTGTGGAGGAAAAGAGGGAATAATATTTTTTTTTAAAAACAGCCACTTCCCTCAATGTACAGTCAGCGGGGTGGGGGTTCGGAACGAGGTAATTGGAGTCTGAGTAGGGGAATCATTTTGTGGTCCCTTTGCGAGTGTCTGGCACCTGTTGCTGTTGTTCCCAGGTGTCCTGACCAATCGGTGTGTACGGTAGTTATGTTACGTTTGCTAATAAGCAGCCTGATTTAACGCATCAGAGGATTCAGAGGGCGGGAGCTAAAGAGGAAGGCAGTGTTGGTCGACCTGCAATCATGAAAAGAACAGAATGGTCAGCTCTGGAATCAGGGTTGCTCATTTTGGGGATTTGATTACAGCTATCATTGTTGGATACATGCAGTCATTTGCAAAACTGCGTAACCAAACAACTGGGGCCGCACTCCAGATTATTGTTTAGAGAAGGCTTTTTAGCAGGAGATTGAGGAACGTGGAGGGAATCACATTATTGCCTGAATGACTTCGCTGTATCCCATCTATTATCTGTCAACTGCTGTTTATTTTAATCAGCATCTACTGGCAACTGGCCCAGCAGTTACTAGGTAAAAATCAGGAATAGGCCCTCAAGGGGTCACCAGGCCTTTTATTCACATCCTCACCTGCTTCAATTCCGACTACATTCATCCCAGCAAACAAAACTTGCACAGGAAAGAGCATCTATACATTTATGTGAATAATTTGAAGATTGGGTATATATATTCCCATTTTCATCTTAAATTGCAACGTTTCTGTCTCCAGGCCAGTTGCTGTCACACATTGACTCATATGGAGGTTGATTTAAATTTAGCCAGAGCCTTGGAGCTAGGATACATATTAGCATTTTTCTGCTTTGCACTGGTATATGTCTGAATTTATTTGTGCCCCCCCCCCCCCCCCCCCCCATCCATGTGGGTTTGTGTTCTACAGTATATGCAACTAAAAATCAGTTCAAAATAAATTTTTAAATCATCTTATTGATGTTGTGCATTTGAATGCTAACAGGAAAAACAATTTTTATGTATTGGAGTATCATAAATCACCAAAACCTATTCAGATTTCCCACCTTGTCACTGATTTCAGATCATACTCAATACTCTATTGCCACTGACCTCATTTATAGCTTAGAAAATGCTTTGCTTGTATCATAGCTAGAACTTCCTGTCAACAAGCAGATACAGTGATATTAAAATGTGAACCCCACCTGTTACCCGGCATCTGGACATCTGCTGGTGGTCTCACGCAGCAGATGAGCACATTAAGACGGTTCTGCACACTAAGTATAACAGTAATAAAGACACTGGCATTTTCAATACAGCACTCAGGCCAGTCTCTAAAACACACAACATCTTTAATGTGAATTGTAATCGACATTTCTTGCTAAAGACAACAGTTTGGTCACCTGTGTCGCAGGTCAGGTAGATCTTTTAATGAGCCCTAAAAACAGGAAACTTTTAGTTTGAACACGTTAGAATTTTTAAACAATTGCTCAGGAAAAACACTTTTAGCTGAGATAATAAAGTATCTGTACAACAGAGTGTTATTTAAAATCCTGTGTTCCTACAGCAGTCAGACTCTCTAGGTACATAAATGCTGTGATGTGTTAGAAATTCATAATACCAGAGCATCGTACCTACAGAAAAACATGTTTTTAGAGTATATTTTGGTTGTATTTGACATTGTATGAACGATATTAGATCAAACAGGTATTGATTGGACAAATTCTGACATTACAAACATTGATCTGAGTTCAGAGGCTGTTTTCCTCTGCTGGTGTTCTTGCTTTCTGCAACATTAACCCAGCTTTGTCTCCTGAGAGCTGCTTGCATGGCTAACATGACTACTGACAGTAAGAGAGAATTGGAAACAATCCTGTGATTTAGCAATTTTCACACTGACACTGCACTGCTTTAGTCTCTCTGCTCCACGCGGTTAATGAGAGGCACCTACTTTACACTTCTTTCTGTGTCAAATTAGGCCATTATTCTGAAAAATGTATTTGTAAATGTGTGAAACAATCTGCAAATGTGTGTTTTTACGATCCGAGCGTGGGTAGTGCCCTCCATAAACAAATACACACAGATCCGCACGCACACACACACAAGAAAAAACCTATTTTCAGAATCCAAGAGTGCAGACAATCGGTAAATTGGTAAAACAGCAAGGAGCCAGATCTGAAAATATACTTTTCTTTCTCCAAAAGACAATTTATTTTCACAATTTATTGGTTTTAAATATTGTTGTTAAATGTTCTCCAACAAAGGAAGGGGGGGGGGGGGGGGGGGGGGGTGTCTTTTCATCGTGTTACTGAAATATACAGATGGTGGCTCTGAGCACAACAAATATTAGACAAAGTCCAAAAGTTCATCCCTACTTTTATCTTTGTTTCTGCAACTCAAAGCAGAAGTTTTCCTTTGAATTGACAATACAGTAGATGTGACCAGTTTCTTTTCCAACTTACCCCAAAAATGCCACGGCTGAATTGCATGTATCTAGTGTACGCATTAGCATTTCCTCTTTTTTGTCACTAATATGTCAGGATTTCTGCCTTCTTAGATCAATAAATAAATAAATGAAGCACAACATCTACTTTTGATGAAAATAAAGGACTGACCTACAACATTTAACTCTGTAGTAGGGGGTCATTTTGAGGAAAGAGGGACACAATTAGGGAGCAAGTGCTAGAGACGATCAATTGTTTCCACTGCTTTTATTTTGAAAGGTCACACTGAAAACAATGATGTTTTTTTTTCACATTGATGCTTTTGCCTGAAAGCTTAATATCAACAGTGTCCACGAAGGTTCACATTCATCTAGGTTATAGTTATACTTAATGGGTCAAGACACAAACACCATCAGTAACACAACGGAAAACAAGATTAAATGCAGGCAGCGCAACATGGAGTTCATTAATTATGGTTTTATTACCCCACCCACAAATAGACAGCTCCCAATGGGCCTGTTCTCTGAGCATTTTTTTTACCCCACAAGGCAATGAAACACTTGCATTTAAAGGAGTGCATTACTAAAATACACCCTGATGGACTCTAAGGATGCTAGATACTTCCAAGCCCTTAAGGAGTAGCAACCAAAGACAAAGCAAATGGACGGGCTGGTACCTTCCTATAGAAGTGCTCCGCTAATTGGATGATCCGATTTTCTCTTTACTGTTCACTACTGGAAGTTCACTCAAAATCCAAGTTTAATACTAAAATGTTCAGGGATTCATTTGAGTTGTTTACCTTCGATTATTAGTCTTGGGATAAGACTTTTTTTCTGTTATCCTGAAACTTTTTGAACTTTCAAGTATATTTATTTATTCACCCACTTTTTTAGCTGTTGTTATTGAAACTGTGGATCCAGATGACATCAGGCAGGTGAGGAGCTCTGACTTAATGGGCTCCCGACTGTTTGTGCAAAGAAGTTTTTTTGTTTTTTTAAATCCTACAAATCTTTGGCTACCTGGCGCTGGTAATTACAGCAGAGTGTGTTCAGCCTCCAGAAGTGATAAGATGTTTGCAGGACTTTTATTAAACACAGCAAAGGCCATGCTGCACCCAGAGCTTCCTGCTTCCAATTACTCCCCCGTTACTGTGTGTGACTAAAAAAAAAAGAAATCTAGTTTATTCTTCATCACAGGGTATGAGCCTAGGGACTGTGAACACATACTGCCCCCTGGACAGAGGTAATTGTAGATGAGATGAAGGTTATAACGAGTTCACACTTTAAAAATATGTGATAGCAAGAACCGGCTGGGTTTTTTTTTAATGATGATCAGCAGGAGATTGAGTCAGGCAAAGCTAATACATATTGCTATTATATGGTCGAAGGCAGGGATTTGTCCATCTTTGGTCCTGGTTTCTTTATGCCTGAACAGCCCGGCGCCCCCTGCAGCACATGAAAGGAAAGACCCCAAACTGTGAAGCCTTTGTCGGCGGCTTTGATGGTGGAGCCTTCGCAATAAATAAATAAATAAAAACAAGTCATTGTTCGGTTCATGTTCTGAAAGGCTTCGTCTGCTGTCCCCAACAGACACGCGAGTAAAGCCTCCTGCCACTTGTGCGTTTGTCCGGAAAGTCAGCACAGCCATTTACCAGCAAAATTTTAATATTTGCAATTCAGAGTTGAAGGTACAATGGTCTTCAAACATCAGCAGGGAGCACAGAAAATTATTCTTTCAGCAGAAAAACACGTAAATGGTGGAGCCGATGTTCAGAGGATGCCTTGGAAGAACAAATATTACTGGCAATATGCAGAAAAATAGCAAGAATATCAAAACACATGGTCACATTTCAATTTTAATGTGAATGTTTTGTTCTACTCTGTTGCATTGCTGATGACTTGTAATTCGATTGGATTGTATAAATCTATATTAAAATCAAAACTGCCTTAAGTAACCCAGATCCCTGAATAAGGACCATTTTAACAGGAAGAAACCTTGAGCGGACCCTTGTACTGATGGCTGTCTGGATAAAAGTGGAGGTGATGGATGGGGGGCTGGGTGTGTGTGTGTGTGTGTGTGGGGGGGGGGGGGGTGTAGATGCAGATCAAAAGCTAAGCAGGTCAGCGCACAATGGGATTATGTGATTAAAACCTTTATGTTAGGGTGAAATATAGCCTTATATTTTCTCCCCAATATAGTCCCTCAAAGTAATTATAGCAGTTATTATTGTTGCTATTATTATTTTTGCTTGGGGAATTAAAAAATGGTGCCATTAGGCTGCAGTCCCAAGAAAGCCTAAATCCTAAATTAATTATGGCTATAAGTTTGACACTAAATTTATATAAATTTTATTTATGCAAGGAATCTCTCATGTATTGCAAAGTGCGAAGGAATGCATTAGCAGGAAGTGGAGGTATTTACCTGAAGCTATACGTACACACTGACCTTCTCTCCTAAAATGACATCGACGCCTTGGCGTGAGCTCTGTATTTTTAATTCTCTTGCTTGGGTCTGATTAAAACTTCATTTATAGTCCCTTCACCTTCTCTGAACTGATCGGTCGGATCCCAGACAAGGACTGAACTGAACCGCTCGTCACTTTAGAGCCCTCAGGTCAAATATTTCCCAATTTACACAGAAAATATACATTGTTTGGAGTCTTTCACAAAAATATCACTAAGAAATGTCACATAAAACAGCTGTCTTGGGTATGCTGGTGTCATGTGGTAACTAATGGGATGCTTTCAATTCCTATTTTATCCTGCCAGAAAATCCTGTTTCTTAAACACACAAAAAACTCTAATCAAATCATCTTTATTTATATAGCATCTGTTTCAATCTAAACTGTCTCTAGACCCTTTACAGAATCCCAGGGCCTAACCCTCAACAAGCAAGAGTTTCAGGAAAAACTCCCCTTTAACAGGAAGAAACCTTGAGCAGAACCAGGCTCATATGGGAAGACCCTCCTGCTGATGGCTGTAGAAGAGAGAATAGACACACACATTGATCTACATTCATTACAAAAAGCTTCAATACTAGAGATGAGTGTTTCAGTGGGGTCGGAGGTCAGCAGGTCAGTGCACAACTATGAGGTTGGTGATACCTGCAGATGCGTACGGAGAGAGAGAGAACCCTAACCCCAATCAGAAGAAATAGAAGTGACATGTCAGGAACTGTTTGGTCGCCATTGCAACATGAAAGACGAGCTGCTACAAACAACATAACCTCCATGCATTTACAGAGAAGGTGCAACTCACACCGAGCAGTGGCGACAGGTTCGCATCCTTAACATTTGTAGTTTCATTTCCACACAAGCTAAATTGATACTAGGTTAAAATAAGGATTATGATTAATGAAGCAGGTTAAGGAGAACCTAGTAAAGAACATAAACTGGGCCCGGCATCCTCTATCCTGGAGAATGGCTTGGGACAGGGATCTGGTTGGTGGGTTAGTCACAGGAGGAAGGATGTTGTTCTGGAGTTTAAGTTTTTTCTCAGCCAAGTGTGCACAGCCACCATGGCTGACAATTAGAAAATACATTCACTTTTTCCATAGAAACAATTAAGTTAATGTGTTCATTAACCCTGCTGTGAACATGAATATGCTGATTACAAATGGCAAGCCAATCTTATAATTACACTGATTGTCTCAACTCTGGGTAGAGTTGTTGCTTATATAAATTAGTTCAAAAAACGTCTGTCTGACATCAGTGGTCATGCAATTCCTAAACAGAAGCTGTTCCCACTGGAACAAGTTAATGGAGGTTTTTCAAACATTAGGCTGGCACAGGCTGGGCCTTATTGAACCCCCAGAAAAAGCACTTATTCACAAGGTTTTCGAAGTCTGGAGTATTCCTGAAGAGCCTCAGGCATGAATGGTCCCTGGATAAACGCCTTTTGGTCTGCAGTTACTTTTAAATTCAGTGATTGCTTTTGTATGTTTATTGAATATTTGAATAATAATTAAGGCTAGTAATTGAATAAAATGTTTAATCAGATTATTCACAGGGCTGGATTAATGTAGATTAACCATGATTAATACCCATTCAATATTAATTGTGATTAATTTTGTTGGGCATATAGACTTTCTACAGACAGCAATACACACACATACTGTATATACTTACTGTGTTTAAAGTACAAAAAGCATATGCTTTGATACACATCTGTCTTTGACAAATTAAACTTTCGGTGTTTTCTTTTTGTGATCCGCTCCACAATTGCGGCAGCCAGTTTGTCAGAGGTAGACTTACTGAAGCCAAAACATTCCCTGAGGGTTTTGTCGCAAGCTGATAGTATTTGGAGAGAGCGTCCCAACACTTTTTGCTTCACCCTGATGCGGTAGCCTATTGTAAGACAGCTATTCTTTGGTAAAATATAAAGTGCTTTCGATTGATGTTTTTTTTTTTTTTTTTCTTTGCTTTTTAAACTTGCCATCCAGAGGGCTGATGTGTTGCTTTTTGTCCACTCGGATCAATCTCAACCACCAGTGCAGCAATTGCATTGTCGGTAATAAACAATGATCATAAATGGAATTTGCCACATTGGGGCATTTGTTAGAAAGAGTATTTCTATTTAAGCGTTGCATGCTCATCTTCTGCTACTACACACAGTTGCCACTAGGGATGAGAAAATGACATGTGTCCTGGTGACCTGTTTGGGGGCCGTTCCTGATTCTAGCGTGCTAATATGGAGAAGATGAATTTGTGTGACAAAACCTGTTGCTGCGTTTCCGTAGTTACTGTATAAAGGGTTATTATCGTAGCATAAGCATGTGACACAAGCTGAACAAAAAAAAACAGATAATCCATTAAAACTGTCATTTATCCCACATTATATGGAGCACCACAATGGATGAAATGTCTCTAAGTGTGTGCATCTGCCTGTTGAGTGGGCTAAGAGAGAGTGTGTGCCTTGTCTCGCATCATTGTGCAGGTCTCTGCAGCACATACAGAGCGCTCGTTGGGAGCTGCTCCCTTTGTTGTGCTCCATTGAAATTGTCTGAGGTGCAACAATTTGTGCAGCTGCCTTCACCCACATCCACCTGCGAGGCAGATAAAGACTTGAGTGAAGGCTTATCAGCCTGTTTGATTCTAAAATGACTGTGGCATTCCAGCCTGGCCCTCCTTGCTGAAATGTGCTTCCTGCTGACAACAATCACATCTTGGACAGCAAAAAGTTCAGTTTGAGTTTTCTTTTCGTTAAAAATTGCTTAGTATGAATTACACTACTTGTAAATCAATGAACATTTGCAGTTACACATATTGAGGAAGATCTTTTAAAGGGTAAGTGGTAGAGCAGAAGATTTATATTTTGGATTTCCAGACAGGGAGCACCTAGTGCACGTCAGTTCAACACTTGCGGTTCATACATGAGAGTTGGATGTCAAATATAATCTATTCTGATTTGTACAATCCTGACATGCTCGAGTTGCCTGGTGCAAACCAACTGCAACTGATTATTCACTTGTCATGACTTCACATTTACTGGTTTTCCTGATTTATTTTTAAAGAAACACTATAAGCTTAATATATTTTGTAGCCCGTCTGGGAAACATCAAATATCTTTACTTCACTGAGTGTTAAAAATATTTTTACCTTCTTACCAAGCAAGTCAGTGGAAAAGATAACTTCAACAATACCTTGTCTAGTTTCTGCTTCCTTAGTTTTGGGACGTGAGACTTTTCTCTTTGCAGTTTCTATTTTATTAATCATAATAATGATAGTAATACATAAAGAGTAGGTCTGAATTAAAGCAAAGACATTAAATTTAAAGTCTATAAATGGATCAGAGATTTGTAGTAACCAAAACAGAAAACTGGACATATCTTTGCCCCTCCTCAGACGTAATGTCATCCCTTCTCCAGTTCTAGAAATGTTCAATGTTTGTAGAAGCTAGTTAGCGGAGATCTAAAAAGAGGATTTAGACGCATTCTTTTGGATGCTGAAGTTTTGGATGCGCTTATTTTGGCTGTAACTAACATATTAAATGTTTGCTTTATTTTAGCATGAGTGTGCTATTTGCATGAGATTGAATCAATCGTGTAATCACTCCCCTTTATTTGCTTGATACCTTGGGCTGCGATCTAACACCAGGGCATTGACAGGTCATAGTCCAGCTGTTTTAACACATTTCTCGTCTCTTTGCAGAACGAATATACATGCCCACGTCCCTTACCGGGTGCCTGGCTGGGAGATTTGCCTACTATCCACTAACCCTAAACCAGAACTGTTTTGGACAGTAGAGATGATATTCAATCACCTTCAAGGATGTATTTAAAACTCCAGATAAACATGAAAGAAGAAAAACAGTATTATTTTTTTCCTTTTTTCCTCTAGATTTTATTTTGTTTTCCCTGACTGGCTTGCATTTTTTTTACACATCACTTTTGGTCTATCTTTCTTCGTCACTACACACCGGCGTATACGTTTGTGGGAATCCAACCTCAGAAGGAAACTCACGGTGTTGACTGCACTGAGCAGCATTGAAAGCGTAAACAATGGGCCATGATGAAAGGGCGGTAAAAGAGGCTCAACTAAGACAGGTGTGCATAATGTAATGTAGGAGTACATTGTTTTATTCCACCAAAAGGCATTGCCTTGTCATTTTTCAGTCCTTTCTCCGAAGACTACTCAAAGGCTAGGATGCTGTACACGTGCCTCACTGGAGCAGATGATTACGAGAGTGGTCAGTGAGCTTCAGTGCCTGTTTGTAAAAAAAAATCAGGTGGATTTCCAAACA
This sequence comes from Takifugu rubripes, assembly GCF_901000725.2. Lineage (NCBI taxonomy): Eukaryota > Metazoa > Chordata > Actinopteri > Tetraodontiformes > Tetraodontidae > Takifugu > Takifugu rubripes. Next base: position 3,575,667 of record NC_042290.1, read on the forward strand.
GCAGTTGGAACGTTGAATTATTTCACTATTTGCCAGTGGAAAGCAAGCCATCAATTTTGACTCTGTTGGTGAAGTTCATGTGTGCTAGGTTTTTTTTCCCTTTCTTTTTTCACATTTGTGTGTAACTACAATCAAAATGTAAAGTTTGAAGTCTCTTACAGAAGGACTTGATGATGAAATGTAATTACTTATCCTTAGTGTTATCCTCAATAAATATGTCTTTCTGCCATTTTGATACCAAATAACAAATGAGCCTTACGGTTGGCTTCAGTCCCTTCAGTCAGAACGTTTACACGGCATCAGAATAAATTATTCTGTTGTCTCATTCCACCTTAAACCCGGGGTTTTTAAACACAAGAAAGCAATTTGTTCGGTCAAAATTGGCATTGAATCAAAGTTGTGAAGGACACATCTAGATACCTCTTGAATGTGTCCACCATTTAGGTGAAACAAGATACAGACAATAAACAGTCGCATTTTTTGAGCTGTAAAAGAGGCTCACTTGTATATTTGGCCAACTCACCATCAACATCGAAGCGACAGGATCCTGCACCTCACCCTAGAAAGGGATAAGGATAGAAGATGGATGGATGACCATCTCAACCCTGCGAGTACTGAGTTTATGACTGTGGGCTGAGAGTCCACTGCAAAATATTTTATAGAACCAGCCTCAGATGACATCTGTTATCCAACTAAAATCCACAACCCTCTGCAAGAAAAGTATCTGTGCTATGTCTCACCCACCTGTGGAGGCGCTGTTTCCAGAAACATTTATGTGCCTCGTATAAGACCGTTGTAACAAATTACTTTTACATCACAGGGACATGGCCTTTTTTGTCTTAAATATCTTATCTTCACATGATTTGGTTGTACTGCAGAATTTTCTTTTGTTTTTTTGGTTTTTTTTTAAATCTGACAATTACAAAATAGTCCCCTTGTGGACATGAGAGGAAACCTACACTTTCAAAACAAGCCTCAAGTTTCCTCATGTCCAAACAGTGATGTTGACAAATAAATATTTATTATTTTCACACGTGTGATGTGCATGTTTTTTAGTAATCTTGCAGTGGAGTTATCTGACTCTTCTGTCCGATCGGTTTTTGCGAATCCCCCTTCATGTTTGTTTTTTTAACCTTTTGTTGAATACATGCGCCACCTCCCCTAAAAGAACTGACCCATTGAAGAGACACATGCAGGCTTATGTTTCTGTGTGCAGTTCCACACGTGCTTGTGTTACATGTGAGTTCTTTTTCAACCTCGCGCTTTCTACGATGACGTCATTTTTCTATTGTAAATCTCTGCTTTATCTCGCCCTTGAATATGTTGATATTTAGTAAACAATGGTATTATTTGTTCACTTTCAACTGTATGTTTTATAATTAAAAAAAGAAACAATTTGTGAAAATAATTGGTCATATTAAAACATTTAACAATCTTGCCTTTGGGTTCTGCCTCTGTGTGTACATGTGTGAGTGTGTGTTCTCAGTGACAGGGTTGTCACGTCAAAATTAGCCCCATTCATTTGGAGAGTAGAACATTGATCTGCCCTCATCTGCTCGGTGACACTCAGCGTGGGCCTCACCAGTCATCTAATTATAGCTGTGTGATGTGTTGCGTGTCTCAAGGGGGGGCCTCGCTTAGTGAATTTGCACCATGATTATTGGTTGGAACGTTTGAAGACATCATGATATAAATCCAGATGGTCAAATGGCAGCTCTCCATGTGGGCTCCACACACTCCTTGTCTACCTGCAGCCATGGATCTCCTCCCTTGTGTCGTCACCCACATCTAACTCACTTCCATCCACTTTGAATTGCATTTGACAGTTCCTGTCCCATCATCTCTTTTCCGCTTCATTCTGTTCTCATCTTGAAATGTCTGCTCGCTCAAAAAGCAGTAGAGAGCTTTCCTCTTACTTTTTGCTTTTATTGCCGCACTCATCGAATTGTTAATCAGGTCAGCGACACATAAAGCAGCCTTTGTGCCTCCCATGATGGCAAGGCTGCGTCGACAGCCAGTGCTGCTCGCTGCTCAAATTTTGACGTCGTCTCAACATAATTCAGTCCTTGTCCCATTTTACCTACAACAAAGAAAATCGAACAATCGATACAAGCATGTTCTCCTCCACAACACTAGGTGACAGTATGAGGCTTTTAGGCAGGTCATAACAGCCGCTTTTCAATAAACGTATGACGTCACATATTTGTTTAGCTTTATTCATCTCACATGTAATGTAAGCATTACAAATTGTGCAGATAAGATGCACACTGCCTCTCGTAGTCATGACCAGCTTCCATGAATATTTTTGTTCTGGAGTTGCTAGCGCGTGTGTACCTGCGTTGTCTATCTTAACTCCGATCAATACGCCAATATTAGTCAGACTAAAGTATTTACATGTATTTCAGTTGTCCAGTTATAGTCAGGTTAAGGCGATAATTTATTTTTTTTATGTGCCCTTTCAACACATTGAGTGTGCATTAAATCACTACTAGTGTGTTGTATGGTTGTAAATTCAGCTCCCAATTTGAGGCTGAGAGGAAATATTTGTAATGTTTTTAAATGATGTTTAAATGTGGACCCAACGTGAAAATACCAAATTCATTTATCCATATAAAATATATGGATGAACACAACCTAATGTGAAATAAACCTTTTTTTTAAGTATTTATTTTCATGATACTTTTGCTCACACAAGTCCTTGAGCTTTGTATTGCTGTGACGGCCCCTGAGTTGTGGGGTTGTCTTGCTCTGTGTTGTCTTTGGTTCACAGGTTTCCAGCAGGGTGGCGCTAGCCTAATTGGATCATCTGGCCAGTGATCTTCAGGTTCTAAAGCTCCACCTGATCCAGCATTTTGGGGCTTTTTCTCCTACCTCTGCAACTCCATCTCACCTGCCCAGCTACGTTGCCTCTTGGTAAATTATTGGCTTTTGCGCCTACAACATACCTCACCCCTTCACTCACGTCATCCAGGCACTTGCTCGCATCACTGATTTTCATTTTCACCTGCCATACTCCTTTGTTGGGTGTTTTCTGTTTGGCTGAGAAAATAAATGGTTAAAGCGGACAGCGTGTTTAACCAGTGTGTTTGTTGTGGACTTCACGAGTGGGCCATAACAATTGCCCTCCTGTGACGGCTGCTAACACCACTGCTGGGTAAAAAAGGACTAGCCTCTGGCACCAAAAAATCTGGCATTATATTCAGTGTATGTGAAGTACATATATACAAATGAAACACTATTATGGTGATTGATACTCTTCTGCGGAATGTGAAGGATTAAGAGCCTTTTTTGACTTTTCAAACTTCAGAAGCTGCAGTGACTTTGATAATTGTTTCTTCTTTTTTATATAAATAAGGCATTCAATTCAAATCAATTTTCTATTCATGAACACTTAGGTGGAAGATTAAATTTGCTTTTCTACTTTTCTAAAATTTGGGTGGAGGATTTGACTGGAAAGTACTCAGAAAACCATGCCCACTGTAAAATCTGGCCTCCATTGAGACTGATTATTTGTTCGCTTGTGATTTTATTTCAAATTGAAAATAGTTCTATATCTAAAATACAAATTTGCTGTTATCAAGTTATGTTTTGGAAAACAGATCGGCAGGGATTTAATAAACAGCCCAGTTTTCGATAGCAAATCAATTAACAAAAATGTGCTTTTTAATTGAACATTTCTCACCTGGCTATTATTAAAAAATAAAATCTAAAAGTTGTAACTATGAGTATGCTGCATATTCAGTGGCAGCAGAGTACGGGCTGCATGCCTGCTAGCACCCACCATGAATAATTCAAAGTAATTGAATCACCGTCCACCCAAGACCAAACATTTGGCAGTCTGAGAGGTTTCCACGTAATGTCACGTAAATTTATGCATTTCCACTAAAAATATGAAGCATGTTTCCCACAATAGACCTAGATACTCGAAGCTGGTTGCCTTTGTTTTATTCATGATTCATGATTTTAGATCTTAAGCCAGACTTTAAAACTTTGTAATGCCCATTCAATTTTTCAGTGTTTATGAATATGTAATTGTCTGCTGCTAACCGCTAATTTGAAACTTGTTTATTCTGCTCTCTCGTCATACCCTTTTAACCTGACATTTTTGCTGGTGCTGTTATTCAGAACAACAAAGCTCAACAGAGATGGACTCATCTTCCCTGTGTAAATGTGGCCACTATCTTTCTCCTTCATATCAGATTGAATTAGGTTGAGGTACATCTATCTCAGTAGCAAAGCTAAACTTGTCAACAGGACTGTAGATTACAGCTTAACAATTTCATTGCATCCTCCATCAAGTCTGTGGATGTAAAAGATCTGCTCCTGGAAGTGCAGATAACCTAGATGATTGGTCTAAACCAATCTAAACCTAGACCCTTTATGCTCTACACTCTATTGCACTAAGGGCTGTATACTGACCTCTGACCCCGCTGACCCACTCAACCAACAGCGTATTCAATTCAATTTAATTCAATATAATATATTTTTGTATGTATTTCTATGCTCTATGCCTCTCCTCCTCTCCTCTCCTCTACCCTTCTCCTCTCCTCTCTTCTCCTCTCCTACCTATTCTATCCTCTACCTGTCCTTCCCCTTCTCCTCTCTCTCTACCCAGCCCCCCATCAGCAGGAGGGTCCCCCTACATGAGCATGGTCCTGCTCAAGGTTTCTTCCTCTTAAAGGGGAGTTTTTCCTTGCCACTGTTGCTTGTCTGGGGTCAGGCCCTTGGATTCTGGAAAGCGCCTTGAAACAATTCTGATTGCAAAAGATGCAATATAAATAAAGATTGATTGATTGATTGATTGATTGATTGATTGATTGATTGATTGATTGATTGATTGATTGATTGATTGATTGATTGATTGATTGATTGATTGATTGATTGATTGATTGATTGATTGATTGATTGATTGATTGATTGATTGATTGATTGATTGACTGACTGACTAAGGTGTCACACAAAGTCAGTTGTTAGTTGCAAATTCAAATTCCTAACCCTAACCCTAACCCTTCAAAATTCAAATGAAAAAAGATAGAGATATTTACTCTGCAATTTAATGTGGATGGGAAAGTTCTACTGGCAGCAGAGTAGAGATCTAGAGTAGATTGATCATCCCGTCAAGGATGATGACATTTGCTGTTTGACTGATGAGGCTGGAATCAGCTGCAAAGTGTATGTCACTACAGCAAAATACCCTGGGAAAAAGCGACCGGTTTCATATGAACCATTTATCCTTTGTTACCATAGTAACACACCAAATTATGCTTTCTGGTACTCCAATTAAAAACCACCAGCTAAAAATCCGACATTCCTGTCATCATTGCTGCCGAACAGGGTGGTGTGCAGCAGATTTGACCTGCCTCCAGGAACACTCCTTAATTTTTCACAAGTGTAAATCTTCCATTTTGGGGCGTAGCGTGCTGCTGTCACATTACAGTCAGCGCCTGCTCGACAGACTCAAGTCGAAGGGCGAAATGCCAAATGCCGTGGAAGGATAGACGACCCTTTGGAAGCTGCTCTTATTTCAAAACAGTCATTGTGTTTTGCAGCCCACGCTGAAGGCGCTTCAGCAGATCATGTGCTTCAGCCATCTGTTCCTGCAGGGTGCTGCAGGGTTCTCACCGAGATCATCTGTGATGCCATCATGGCCAACTGCTGCGCTGATTTGATGCTCTTCCTTCTTGAATTTTACAGACACTAAACAGCGTGGACTTCAACAGAGGGTTTGCTCTTGTCACAGTAATATCATAGTGGAAATAAGTCCTTGTGGGGAATATGAGTACTCTTCATCGAGATAACTTTGGTTGGAGCCCAGCAGCTTTGGAGAAAAGCTATGCCCTCACTGCATGTACCATGTTTTCTCAAACACAAACACCCAGTCCAAATGAACTTTAATTAAACAGACACCATGAAATATTAATGTGGTTAGACAAAGATTTTTCTTAATTTGTTTATCATTTGTTACTATTCGCAGAAAAGCTCAATACAAATGTGGTTGTGCTGTATTTGTTCAACGCATTATTGGAAGCGATCAATTCCCACCGTTTGCACTGAAAATAAAGCTAAAATATACAGGAGTGCCATAATCTTGTGCTGGTGGTACCTGATGGCATCGAGAATCAGCCCAGTTACATCCAGAATGTGGAGACAAAGTTAGATCCTTTTGCGATACACCAGCTCAATCAGCAGCAAAGGATTTAGGAATTACCTACAGGGCAGCCTTTCACCAAAGGAGGCTTCAGATTCAATTTTGCTTTTAAAACCCTAAAAATGTACTCCATATTTAAATGCACATATAAAACCACAAATGAGCTATATCCATGTCTGTGCCCAGAACATGCAGGTATTGTCCTAAAACAACTGTCCAGAGGTGAAACAGAATTCATCAAAATCAACATTAAGAGAAGCTACAGAACAACTCACAACTTAGAACACTTTATCTCACTCTTCTTAGCCCTACTTGTGATCACAGTCAGGATTACATCAATACTACAGCAAGATAAAAGAGATGGAGGGTTCATGGTCTGCGAAGCTGCTTAGGTAGGTGTCAATGGAACATCCATTTAGATGCCAGGACCCAAGGTTCCAGGCATTGCCCAAAGCATTATACAGTGGGACCTCTACTTACGAACGTCTCTACATGCAGAATTTTCAAGTTACGAAGCGTCTCAACGAAAACTTCAGGATACGAAGGTCGAAAATACGCTACCGCTGCTACTCGCAGCTCGCGGAGTTTAGCGAACACAAACTTGCTTGTTGCTGCTCTGCCATTGGCTATCGCCTAGCATTTTCCTGTCATCCCATTGGCTAAGAGGGATGTCAATATGTACATGTTTGTGTGTATCCCAGTGTCGCCTTCGTTTCGCTTTTATTTATTGTGGGTGTTCGTATGTTTGTCTATTAGATGGCGGTGTTACCACAATGATGGCTAATGTAAGATTAGCCCGTAATAAAGTTCATTTTGTTCCTGGAGAAGCCTTGCACTGAATTCCTACATTTATTGGGCGGTAATCTAATTGTAACATGTATTTGTTACATGTTTTGATGCATTTTTGTGATTTATAAAAAGAATTATGTCCGAATTTTGGAGGGCTTGGAACGGATTAGGGCATTTACATGGAAAACGCGTCTCTACTTTTCAGGTTACGAAGCAACTTCTGGAACGAATTAAATTCGTAAGTAGAGGTCCCACTGTATTTACCCAGGTTAGTGTTGCACTACATTATGTAAAACAAATATATATAAACTATAATTTGTACCGATGTATAAACTGTAGAGTTTCGAAATGCAAGTAAACATAATGCAAATAGCCAGGCAGCTGACCTGAGATTTTCTTTTTCCTACTCTACATTAGTTATTAGGAGCAAAATCAACTAAAAAAGTAAGCAACCTGAACTTAGCAGCCTGTCATCTATGTAATATTTAGCCACCAGCAAAGTATATGAACAGTGTATACTTCTGTATATTTAGTATATGATTAAATGGTTGTCAGCCTTTGAATATTGGCCCACGATGAGCTGATGGCTTGTAGAGGGTGTACTCCCCCTCTCACCTGAAGGTAGTTATGACAGGTTCCTGCCATTCTGAGACCAGAAAATTGATGGATTGACAGACTGATGGCTGGAAGATGTATGATTATACTGATGAAGTTATAAGGAAGTTTGAGCAACTTTAGATACACAAAACCCTAATGATGTAATAAGCTGGAAAGGTCTTTTTTTTGTATTCCTTCTTTTTCACTTGGAAATGGGCCATGAATATCAGCATCCCATCTGGAAGTACATTCTGTCATGAGAAACATTTGTCTGGCAGTCCACATTTAGACACCGTAGCTTCCATACCTCCCGCTTGGCTACGATGTTTAAAATGAGGCTTGAATTATTCAAATATGCAGGACGGAAAACACTGGAAACTTTCCATACAGAGAAAAGCAAAACCGTAACTCTGAATGTCTAAACAAAGTCAAATGAAAGTTGAAATAAACTACTGGCAAAAAAAAGTTAAATGCCTCTTGATGACAACAGAATTTCAAAACAACTGATCAGACATAAATAAAACAATTTTACATTTGCACACATCCATGCCAACTGGCATATAAAGCTTAATAAAAAAAAGACATTTCTCCCACAGTCTAGACGTTGTAGCCACCTGAGACTTCTTTGAGTGAAAATAAGAGGTGTCCTATAACTGGCACAAAAACAAGGTCGGCTGTCCTGGGAGTGAAGTACCTCGCTTAAGTCAAATCATGTCAGGAAACAATGTCCTCCTTTTTATGAGAGCTGAGGACATGAGGTGAATGGAAAACTGACGATGTAAGAAGAGTATAACACCACATGGGAGGAGACTCAAGCACAGGAGCTTTGATCCCTGATGAAAATCTACGGCTAAGCATGAAATCGTCCACCCACTCCAAGAATTGATCCAACCCTCCGTCAGTGGTAACATCATCCGAAATGTCTTAAGAGTATTGGTGTTGGTTGAATTTTGAACTGGAAAGAGCTGGGCTTTCTCTGCCATAGCCATCAAATGCACTTAAATCGATTGCTCACGAGGGAGAAAGATTGAGTACAAATGAGGCTTCGAATTGACCCTTGCGTGTGAAAAAGGGGGCTTCATAAGGTTCCATTTTTGCTTTCCTCTTTTCTGCCTTCACAGCAGATGCAAACCATGGGTGATCCTCGGGTTTGTTAAATTATGAATAATGTGTGTGACAGATGTTTTGACAATATGCATGTAATTTTAAACAGCTGTGGAGGAAAGAGAGCAAGCTAAATTCCCGGAAATGGTATCATTCCTGAAAATCTCACACAGAAAAAGAAAAAACAACCAAAAACAACAACTGCCACAAGGTAAAAGGCATCCCAGAGACGTCCGTGGTCTGAATATATGATTCCACAGTCATTCATTTTGTTCTGCCCTCCACAAACAGACTGCTCCTTTGTGTGAGATTTATATTACAGGAGTGCTGATGTGACTGTGTATTTATTGCAGGTTTGCACCATCACCTCAAAGTAGGCATCATATTTCAAGCCTTTATATAGTGTCAAACAGTGTATACCAAAATACAAACAAGACAGAGGAAGAAACTTTAGCAATAGCGCCTCCTTCTCCCAACAGTGATTCCTTGTGAAGCATTTATTCATGCTCTTTTGTTTTTTTCACATATGCTTACAGTATGTATTTGTATGTGGTAACACAGATGCTGTCAGTATTGACACCCTTTTCTGTGATGAAGAAGTCATGCAGCTCTAATTGCAAGTCAACAAAATGTTGGTAAATTGAGGTGAAGGGATCGAATTACAATTCCAAGGCGGCCAATTAAGGTGCTACACCCGCTGGTGCTCCAGACCCACCATGCACAGAGATCCTGGAAGCAACCAAATGGTATTTTCTAAAACACTGGGTCTCTTGGCTCTATAGTTGTGCTGTAAAGGCACTGAATTCCTGTTGGATGTTTCCATCGTGGTCCCGAGCCTCACCCTCTGTACACCACCTCACACTTCTGACACATTATAGGACAGACAAGTTCTGGCCAAACATCTTCCTACTTCCGAGGACATGGCAAGGATGTCACTTTGTTCAAATCTCTCTGTTTTCTCTGTATTCCCACTGTCACTGACATTTTCTCTGTGTTCCTCTGGCTTAATTTGAGAATTAAATGCTTAAACAAATAATCGTTGTCTGACAGGATTTTCTTATCTTCACGGTTCAAGACTGCACACCTTCCTCTCCTCTCCCCAGAGTAGTTAGAGCGGTATTAGCATTTATTTTTGTGCGTTTTAGTTTGGGTTTTTTTGTTTTTTTCGCAGCCTGGCAGATTTTTGGATTGTTAACTACATGACTTCTTTGGGAAAAGCAAATTTGAGTCCTGGACAAAATATTAGCATGCAGAAGAGGTTCAGACAGGGATCAACCAATGCTCTCTCGTCAGCTCATGAGCGGTATTGTCTGTCTGTGTCTGGGTTCTGGTGAGGGAACATGCTCTGAATAAGATGTAGACACATAAAACAGCAGCTGTCATATGTGGCATCTTGACAAAAATATTTATTACATCATTTTTCACTTTGCTCCACTTGCTCCACCTTTTAGTGCCAAATGAAAGGTGGAGAAATGAATCAAATGTAATATCAGAGCAGGCATTAGAATATAATGAGACCAAAAATACACAGTTTCTGTCAGTTTGGATCTGGAAGTCCCACAGGATCTTGGCCTGCTTGTTCTCCAGCACTTTTGGGTCCACCTGGGACCTCCAGTCCATACTCAGTGCAGATGCTTCTGTACAACTCTTTGTCATTAAGTCAGTCTGCAACTTCAAGAAATATAAAAAGTTGTATTTGTCACAGAGACAAAGACGGTTTTCAACCCATCCTCATTGCTGACCATCAGTCAATCAATCAATCAATCAATCAATCAATCAATCAATCAATCAATCAATCAATCTTTATTTATATAGTATCTGTTACAATCAAAATTGTTTCAAAATTGTTTCTAGGCACTTTACAGCATCACAAACCAATATTTTTTCATCTGTCTTTTGAGTCTTATCTCCACTGACACGCCCATTTTGGTCGTCCATGACATAAAACTTGCCCTTTAGGTTCCACGGTGATGAAACGACACACTCTAACTCCACTGTGCTTCTTATCCCAACATACCAAATCAACGGCATTTATTGTCTTTCTTCTTTCTGGCATTTTATCCTTCTTCTGCAATCTAATTGCTGCAAATGCCCTCACATTTGTCTTTTCGATATTCACTTTTATATGATATCAATAATTTAAAAGGCGGTCTTACAGATTTACTGCAAAAGATAAGACTCTACATTTGACTGCAAGGGTTTTTACTCCACTTGACTGGATTGTAGAGCTGAAAAGACGTCTGCATGTCCCACGTGATTGCCTGATGAGTTATATGTTGTGTTGCAACTGGCCTATATGCAAACACTATTCATGATAAAGAGTGCAAAGATGTGCCAGAAAACCAATTAAATAGCTGTGTGACAGGGTTTATTTGCTCTTTTGTGGATATATGGTGCTGTGGGTGAGATTCCAGTTGGTAGGTCATTTTTTTTGCATTTTGCATTCTTCAAGCCTTTGACCCTTCTGCAGTTGGCACACATATAGTTGAGCTTGGTTGCCTCATAGGAAGAAGGGCATCGTTCGACTCCAGCTCAGACCTTATAAAGGTGGGGTTTGAGCATTGTCTTATGGGAACTAGAATCAGTAGAGGCACAAAATGTCTTCAGTGGTGCGACTGACTGGTGTGTGTGTGTGTGTGTGGGTGGGTGGGTGGGTGGGTGTGTGTGTGTGTGTGTGTGTGTGTGTGTGTATTCTGTGGTGAACTTATGACCTATCCAGGGTTCATAACTGCTTCTCCCCAAATGAATCCTGGGATTGACTCCAGGACTCACTGTGAGCCTGATTAGGAATTTACCTGCGGTAAGCAGAACACGGAGGGATGGATTTCATTTTAATGGACAAGAATGTTCAAATGTCCAATGTGCACTTCAAAAATAACCTTTTAAAGTTAAACAGTGTCTATTATTGATGTAACCAGAATCTTTGACTAATAACCACTCACTTGATGACATGATGAGACATTAGGGATCATATTAGGTTATACTTTGCAGTGGGAAAACAACATAGAGCTCTTATGTTGACGGCTATAATTATTATAAATACACTAAATTCATTACACTTGCACTCATAACAGCTTTCAAATTAATTCAGGGACACGATCAGCAACAAATTATGCACTAGTTGTGAGTGTGATATTCATTTTATTTTCATAATTTTTGCTATCAGACGAGCAGCAGATGTTTGAAATAAAAAGCTCTCGCTTACCTTTATTGTATATTAAATATATTTAACTTGTGGTCCTCATGCCAATGAGAGTTAGGGTTTTTAGCTCCTAGTTACTAGATAAGTGGTGCATTTTCTCTGGTGGCGCGCGTCCTCCGGTGCTTGTGCTCAGCTAAATGTGGTTTACGAGAGGCAGCAGTATGAAAGTGTGGAAGTGCACTTCTACAGCTGCAGAAGCTTTTGTTACAGTACATCTGGATGGAATAGACACCATGGTTCCAACGACATCAGATTGCAGTCCACCTGTAATTGCTGTATCCCTTCCAAACTCTGCAGATGTGTGAGTAACGGGTCTTTGTTTTTAATAGGCACAGCACTCTTAAGTGAGCCATCAAGTACATCCATTCATCCATATTTTATTTGACACATTCAGTTAAGAGTTCAATGATGACACCAGCCGCTTGTCACCTCTGTCTCCATTTTGTTCTGTTACTGCACGTCTAGATACGATCTTCCTGGTGCTTTTATGCTAAAAAGCACCACGAAAAAAGAGTGCATAACATTAAAAGCAACACACACACATACACACTATCATAATAAAGAGAATATCTTCAACTCTGTATTGACATTCAGTCAATTTAAAAATAAAAACATATGTTTTTAGACTGCTCCATCGGAGAATATGTCTGAATATCAGTGAAACTTGAAGTCAAGTCAAACATTGGAACAATGTTGAGAATACTTTAATGTGAATACATGAATCATAATCGTGAACTACTCAGTTTATTTGAAACTGGCACAACACTGATCCACTCTGACAGTGATGGTTTAATAATTATAGGAAACTAATTAATCATCATTCATTATAAAAACTGGACTGGATTAGGAGATCCTTTTCATTGTCTTTAAGGTCAGAGGTCTGGGTGTCTTCTCATTATTAAACACAACTGAGGCTGAGCTCATATATTTTCACCCTATCAATCTTTTATTTGCCTCATTAGCATGTCTGACATGAAGCACACAAGCAAAAGGGAAACTCCACACTGATGTACCACACAGCTGAGAAAAGTAGACAATGTGGGTTTCATGGTTTGTTTCCACTAACTATGTGAGACAGAAAAGACAAGACCCTTAAAAGACAACAGACCCCAAGAAAATCAGGCTCGTTTGTTGGCTGACCTGAGAATAAAGATCATGAGTGAGCTGGATACCTGGGGACCCTGTGTCTGTTTCCCAAGGCCAGCAAAGGCTCATATCAATAGCTTGGCAGCTTTATGTTGAAGCCAGGAGGATAAAATAGACATTCTCCCCAAGCACCATTCCAAGGGTGCTCTGAAATTTAGAATAATGGGAACAGACTCGGGCAGGAAATATTAAACAGGTATCCAAAACCACTAAAATCACATAGATGGAGACTCTGAGAGCAGAACAGTGTTGTCTCCCATTACAGTCGTGAACTATAAGGCTGCCCAGAGGGAAACAATTCAGTCTCACCACCGGCTGAAAACACCTGTCTCCACACAAAAGTTTCAGTCAGGTATTGTAGAAGCCTGAGATAACGAACAAATAAATCAGGTTTTAATGGCGAAGTTGGAGTAAAACCAAGAAACTACTGGCTTACTGCACTGCTGGGATTAAATCAAGAAAAAACAAAACAAAACAATAAAACTCATCCTTTCACACAAGGATTTGCTTGGAGCTAGAAAACATCGACAGGACAATTAGATGCTTCCTCCTGATCTTAATAGGAGTGGAAAACAATTCCAGCACATTCATGAGTGAATGACTATTTCGAATCTCAGAGTTTCAGTATGTTTAGGGAAACAAATCTGTAAATGGCAGCTTGAGGCACAAGCTCCAAGTTAGTCAACATAAGATTCATCATCATTTTTTTGACATATAAAGCATTACTGCACCGTTTATATTAATTCAAGGTTTGTGGATGCCACAGTTCTGTTTTTGTTGGGTCGCCGTTTGGCAGGAAATTATTATTTATTTACTCAGACTGACTAGCCAAAGGGTAATTAGTGATGCATTATTAATGAATTTCAAATGTATTGGCTGCTTTGCAACTATGGTGACAAAACTATGTCTGACAAATAGAATGGCGTTTGAATAGCTGTCCGCTGCAGTGACCGCTGCTGAAAACAGGTCATCTCAAAGTTAATAGTTAAAATTAGCAAGAGGTAAAAGGGCTTAGGGTCAGCTCCTGGAAGAAAAGGGGGAGAGAGTAGTGGAATGAGAAAAATCCCAATTAAAAAAACCTGTCCAAACGTCCCCATCAGGGATGAATCACAATTCAGTCATGTTCTGTAGTGCAGACATGATATTTGAGATCATAAATTGTCACTTATGAAGCTGTTATTGTTAAAAGATGGACCATCATGGCCACTAAATCACTTTAAGTGCCTGCCTCACGTCAGGCTGCTCATATTCCTGACAGCACGACACAAATGCTCTGTTTTCAACAAACGTGCTAAATTATCTGATCACAAGTACAACTAAATCACTTGTGGTGGAACTTGTGGATGATTGATTACTATATCACAATTTTATTTTCCCTGCAATTATCAGGGAACAGATGCCTTTTCCTGTCTTCCTCGACTGCACCCAGCTGTTTCCACAACCGTGGTGAATGTGCACTGCGATGCCTGCTGTACAGATGGTCAGGGGCTGGCACAGTTAATCCAGGTTTTCACATTAGTTGTAATTGGCCTTGTCAGTGCAAAAAATAAGTAAATAAATGTTTCTTTTAGTATTTCACCTACAGAATTTCTGAATCTTTGTCATGAACAGGAAACACACAGCAACAACTCTGACAATATCAGCCTCAGCTCAGCGCACTAGAGCTTAGGGGCTGAGGGTTACATAAAAATGCAGTGTTGACAAGCAGCAGTGGTGCTATGTATTCCACTCAAATGTGCATGGGTCCATGTGGAAAAGTAAGAGGAAAGCCACCTGTCAGATTTGCTGTGGCTCACAGTCTGCAGGTTACCCGCAGTCTAAACATGCTGCTCTTGGCCTTGATCCAGGCTGCACTGGCGAGGGAACACTACTGATATCAGAGACAAGCAGAAAGTCGAGACCCCAGACTGTTCAGTGATTAGTGGGTGTTGGAGATGCTGAAAGAACAAGTGGACAAGGGGAAGAAAATGCCCTTTCAATCACCTGTACAATCAACTGATAACAACAAAATCACTTTTTCTCCTTAATGTTTTCTTTCTGCGTCAGCTCACTTGGTTACTCTTACAACAAGAGACACTGTCTACTGGCCTGTCTCATTCCTGCCAAAAGATTAGAAATGTTGTTGTTTTTGACTTTAAAAATACAACTGTCATTCTTAGATTTAACAAGATCAGGACAAATGTGGCATTGGCAATACTGTCACTTTCCTGAATAGGTTAAATCCAGAATAATGGTTAATAGTTGCAACTTACACCATTTAAACAGTGATTTATGTGCATCAAAGCAGCCCTGTATGATATTGTCCATGTTTGACTACAGTAGCAACACTTTGATAGTCAGAATCTGATTCTATAGACAGTTTTAGACAGCTGGTTATATTATATAAAAACACAACAGTCATGGCCCTTTTTCCTCAAATTAGGCAATATTATTACACTGTTATTGTGCATATTAACTGGATACCTTGGCACAATTACCAACATTTCCAGTGACAATAATCTTATCACAAGACAGATGATATTTTTCAGGAGGAATAGCATTTTTGCTGTGGCTAATAGCCATTAAAATAAAATTAAAAGCTGTGATGGAGCAATAAGACAAACCATTAGTAGCATTAAAATGAAGGGCAAAGGTTCTAGTGATCCTACATAACATTGGGCTCATTTTTCCCTCATTTTCTAGGGATTCTAGGGATTTTTTTTTCTAAATTCTGAAGGCAACAGGGTCTGGCACATATTCTGCATGTCTGCATGAAGATGGTATGCATGAAAAAGAACCATCAAGCAGTGACGTGTCTCTGAAATAGAGAGCCAGCTGCAGTAGCCCTTCTTTCATGGGGTACTTTCAGAAGGCAATTTGTGTTCAAATATAAATTATTTTCAATTATAGATAAATGGTCTTTTGTCAATGAGGAATAACTGACTGAATGAGTTAAAAGCTCCTTGTTTAATATAGTTAGAATGGACCCCTAGAGCCCACACTGACCAGGGCTTTAGTGACTACCATGTAACCATCAGGGGGCATTAGAGAAACTTTGTGGTAGACACAGTGACTAACACGAATCCCCTCAATCAAGTGTGCAATCAAGTGATTGCAACATTATCACTCTGGGACTGGTTCATCCATCTTGCCCTCGCCCAAATGTGTGTATGGTGGGCAAACAATTGCACACGTGGCTCCGCTCCAAGCCCCTAAAGCAGGTTTTATGGCTCTGTGGGAAATGAGGCAAGGACTTCACTATGAAAGCTCCATTTTTTTCCCCTGAAAACTGGTTCGAGCAAAATCCCCAAGCCCAAAGTGCACAAGCCCACTCAAGATTTCATGAGGTTACAAGAGGGAATAAATGTGGTAAATTTTATTTTGAGATTGTACCACAACGTAGCATTGTAATGGCTTTTACAGTGAAATCAGAAGTATCTTAAACTTGGCTGTTAAAGAATGTATTAATCTGTGACGGAATGTGGTACCGCACCAGAAAGAGAGCGGTACCGAGGGCCAGTGTGATCAGGAACATGGCCTTGCCTGTAGATAGATGCCCAAGTTTGGACATTTGCGTGTGTTGGGCATGACTGCTGATAACTTGACCCGATTTCAGTGCTTCCAAATCCTCCTGGATCAAAGCCGTGGGACACAATTCAGCCAAGACCTCCAGAGCCGCTCGCTGGCCAGCCTGCACTGCGCCACTCATGTAGCCACACCACTGGGTCGCCGTTTCTGTGCCTCCCCAGTGGATCCTGTAAATCAAGTAAAACAAGGAGGCATTTACGCTGATTGATCTATGTGGCACTGAAACATGGTCTCCTTCCTCTTAGCTTACGCAATTCAAGTGTTTCATGGTTTATGAAGCCATTTTCGCTCATTGGCTTTATCAGCTAAAACTGCTGACGGCCCAGATTTCCTGTCATTTATTTGTGACCTTTTATAAATCTCAGTCGCGCTTAAACATTTCACGTCGCTGTGCGCCGAAGTTCACAGGGACAAACTATTGGATTTATCGCAGGTTTGCACGATCCGCGCAACACAGGACAAATAGAATAATAAGCCACTGATTTCTCATGTGGTCTTCATCGTGTTGCAGCGGAACATCCGGCTGTCAGAAATAAATGTCAGCTGGAGTACGGAAAAAGGGGTGGATTGTAGCTCTAAGTGTGTAACAAGCCAGTGCAATGGGGGTGGAATTAAACTCAGCTGGGAGATCAAAGCTAAAGAAGACTGCTGCAGGATTGAAGATGACATATAGCTGTCTGTTTTCACATCATATGCAGTGGATTTTTATTTCTGTTTTTTTCAGGCTGCAGTATTTCAGCAGAAAGCTCCGGGCCACCACAAGAGTCAGATGCAAACTCCGCCACCTTGTACAAACACAAATCCCCTAGTGAAGCACAAATCGCAAGAAGGCCGACCATACAATGATGTAGGGAGACGTTTGCGGGAGCAGGGTTGGCTCCTTGGCTGTGTGAAAAGGAAAAGACAACTGGTTAACAAAAAAATGTCACAAGCTCCCCGAAGTCAAACAAGGAGAAAAGGTCAGATTAAAAGCTGTGAACGTGAGAAGCTCTACAATGTTGTCACTACACTACCCTGTATTTATTTGGTTGGTTGGTTGGTTAATTAGTTAGTTAGTTAGTTAGTTGGTTAGTTAGTTGGTTAGTTTAAACAAAAGGTTTAAATAAAACTGAGAGAGCTAAATTAAGGTTAAAAACTATCAATAATACTATTTTTTCATCATATTGGTCTGTCTGTCAGTTTATGTTTATCAGATTTCATCCATCCATCCATCCATCCATCCATCCATCCATCCATCCATCCATCCATCCATCCATCCATCCATCCATCCATCCATCCATCCATCCATCCATCCATCCATCCATCCATCCATCCATGTCTCATATATTTGTCACATGGTGACGGAGCTCCTCATTAACCAACTGAAGTCAGAGTGCACCGTGAAGGAGTTGTCAATTCATGAGAGGTCTGACACTTTGAGACACACTCACTTTTACACTTGCAGGCAATTTAGTGTCACAAATTAATCTAATTAAGCAAATACGTGACCAATGGTGCTGCTGTGTGATGTCGGGCCCTGCACCCAGAGATGTGGTGCTGGCTGCTAAGCAAAGCTAGCACTGACTTTGCAGGCGTCTTCTTTCCAAAGTGCTCTCTAGTAACCGAATGGCTGTGTAGTACAGAGAGGTCTGAATTTTTCAAATCACCCAGCTGGAAAATAGGGTCACATGTGGTCTGGAACACCTCGGGACGTGGTCACACTGATCAGATCTCCTCTGCTTCCTAAGTGTTTCTGACATGTACTCTGAGCTGTCCACTTGTTATCCAATCATTCAGAAAGCACGTTTACACAGTCTGAGGGGTTACCCTGGAGGACTGATGAGTGTATTCAACCTTGATTGAATGCAATACTGCAACCCATTATCCTCAATATTGATTTTCCTTTGGTGTCTGACATACGTAGCCCGCTTTGATCGTCATGCTACACTAATCAAAGTTCACCATATATCCTCCTGAAGTGTCATTAAAAGCTCACTTTAGTTTGATGGCTTCTGCTTCTTTTCTGGTGGCCTTCAATGATACATGATATAACCAGTTCCATGTGAATGTGGACAGACAGGTCTAAAACACATGTTCCATTTAGCTCTGCTTTAAGATGTGCTCAAGTGTGGGAAACAAATCCACCAGCAGGATAAGCTACACGTGATGGCAGCAGGGGTCAGGCTTTAATACATCCGGACGGAGTAAAAGAGCGGCGATTCCTTCAAATGACGCAAAAGGTCGGTGGGGTCCAGGCTGTGCGTACTGACAATCCACTACAGTCACAGCACATATGTTTCAGTGTGTAGCGGAAGCAGTCTGGATGCTTAAGCCATTGATCTGACCTTCTCGTCTTGGAAGGATTCGGCCCCCAAGTCGCCTCTACATTTAAGAGATGCGGCAAAAAAGAGTGGTAACAAACAAACGAAGCGGCATTTCGAGTCCCGATGCCACTGGTCTCTTTTAGGATTTGTGAAAATAACCTGGCAGGAGGAGGAGGAAGAGGAGTGCAGGCACATGTTATTTTACTTGTCTTCGTTCCCTCAGTTGCTGCAGCGAACCCCGCATTGCTGGGAATGAAAGAGAGAGCCAAGAACGGAGGAGAAGACGCACATTTCAGAACATATCTGTATCACGATGCATGCAGGTACGGTTCCAATTAACCCTGGACATCTGCCAGACGTTGATACTGGAATTGAAAGAAAAACAAAACCCGTCTCCCTATAATTAAAACAAACAGGTGACTGGCGTTTTGTGCTCATTTTTCATTTGTGCATATTGAGTTTACCATGAAAATTCCTCATTTAAAGTCTAGAAATGTAACACATTCCTCAACCTTAAAGCTCTAATCACTAAAACTGTCATCATACGTTGAACTATCCTTCATAACAAGTGTGGAGCTGTTAAATTATAGTCCACAATTTTGAGAGAGGATATCAACGAGTTTCCTTTTGGCCTCATCTCCTGCACATGACGTTGTAAATAGATGAGCTAATTCAATTGTCCACGTCTTCACTTAACCAACAAGTGTTTCTTTGTAGCACACAACAGCAACCAGATCTGTGTGCATATTCTGTTGTCATAAAATCCAGGTGTGACTGTGGAATCATGAGAAGAGCTTGACAAGGCAGACCATTTAATGCAGGGGTTTAAGTTAAGCATCCCCTAATAGATCAGGACCGCAGGCTTTTTTAAAACTGTAGTCTATTATGTTGGCACATTTTGCCAAAATTGTGATGTTTGCCTGCCAATTCATAATGCTGCACAACATCATGCTAAAGATTTGTTTTTTTCTTTCTGAGACTGGAATCCTTTGACATTATAAATGGTGTTCTTCAAGGTAATCACATTTCCCAGGAGGCTGAGACAGATACCAAAACAGTTCAGACAGCATCACGCTGGCACTCATTTAGCACAAATTCAGGCTCCAAAAGTGGAGCTTTATTCATCACTGACCTTTTTTGTTCCTGCAAAGTGAAGCGCCTTTTAAAACACGATGATGGTATCTGTTAATTAGATGTCGAGATGAGAAAGTGTGGCGCGGCAATGAGGTGTATATATATATATAATTATTCTTCAGATGTGCTCAAAAGATTCACCCAACTTGTCTTTTGTAGATGGTTTTCTTTTTTATGTGCGGTTTGATTGATACACAATTCTGTCAGGACTGAAGAGCAAAATTTGTATGCAAGCAAAGTAAACGTGTCGAGACGGCGTGTTGTGAATGCTCACACTGATTTTATGCTGGTGTTGTGTGTCTGGCAGGAACAGTGTTGTTGTAAACACTGAGCGGAACCATGTTCCCCTGTGTTGCATGACACAGCGGGAGTGGGCTCCAATGAAAAATGAGTCAAATGGTCCATCCATCCATTTTCTTTTTCAAAAGCTTTTTTTTCCATTAACAAATGACTTTTATGGGATTATCCTTAACATAATAAACACGCGCTTTTCTTCCGGTGGCTGCGCCGCCTGTTCACAATCACGAGTACACAGGAAGTCGCCCTTCAGAGCTTCTAAATGCAAATACTGGAAGCAGCTTAATAAAATCAGTGGCAAACAGCATAGTTTTTTGATGATTCCTTTGAAAAGTAATTCAAAGGATGTTCTCTCATGAACAATAATGATAAATAGGCAAATGGGTTGAGTTTGTGGCATTTCCAGTCCCTGGCTTGTTAAAACAGCTGCAAATGTTTGCGGTCACCATGTGTAAAGATTTTTGGCCACATTTTTAAAACATATTTTAAAGGTGTTTGATCGTTGCTTGATATTTCTCATTCACAAGTGTTTCAGCCATTTGCTCCACAATTTGATTAAATCCCAAAGATTGTGTCTTTAATTAAAACCTGGAATTAGGAATTTTATGGCTAAAAGGATTCACTTTGCCATTTCAAACGCCCCAGGGTGCATTTTCCCAGTGTTTGTGCATCAGTGTCTGGAAACTGATTTGAGATCACTTTTACATTTTTTTTATTACCTTTAATGTCATTACAAATCAAATGTTATGGGTCCCGGGGTTGGTACCCAAATGTCTGTAATGGCAAAATAATGAAGAAACATCGGGTGTTCTTCCAGGGGTGGCAGAGATCGCCCGGGCAACAAACGTATATTATGTATATATTTAACGGATATATGTATTGACAATAAAAACTTGACAAAAAGGAATGAGAGTATGCAAACCTTTACCCATAGTATGGTATAGTACATATATGTGTGTATGTGTGTGTGTGTGTGTGTGTGTGTGTGTGTGTGTGTGTGTGTGTGTGTGTATTTGCTCTTCAATGACCTGTTATTGACATTTCATGGAAATCTGTTCACAACTTGAGTTACCGTAATTCCCGGACTATAAGCCGCTACTTTTTAGCTACACTTTAAACACTGCGGCTTATTCTACGCTGCTTATGGTTTTCTTTTTCGTGGCGCACTATCACAACTATTGTGAATCAGTCATTTTTACTAACCCTCATCAACATGGAAAATACTAGAAGAAAAGCATATGATGCGATGTTTAAGTTAAAGCGATCACTCTGGCGGTTAAAGAAGGAAATCGAGCTGCTGCGCGTAATCTTGGCATTATGGTAATCAATGGCGAGAAGGTGGAGACGCCCGCCTGAAGAACTGATCCAAAGAAAAAAGACGACAAAAGCTTTTAGACGTAAACATCGCAGGTGGCCCGAACTTGAAAACGTTCTGGAAGACTGGGTCAACACAGAGAGCGGACGGCCGCGGTGTTTCCGCTGTACAAACCAGACGGAAGGCAAAAGCAACCGCCACCGCCATGAAAATAGAAGATGGCAGAGGTGAAATTATGTTGCCACTAGCTAGCGTATCAAAGGCTGTACCACCTATTGAAAACAGGAGAATGCTGTTTTGTGCATAATGAAAATTTTAAAAGTAACGTCACATGTTCGCATATTTTGCAGTTTACCACAGATTTCTGCACACAACCGCTAAAAGCATTACTACCGAATGTGGCAAGTTGCTTACAAAAAAAATAAATCCATGGGTTCTTTTCTGGTGGGGAGCCAGCTAAATTAAAGCTAATGAGCAGAATTGTTTGTCTCGACTCATTTTCCTATCGCTTATACAGTTTAGGGTAGCGGGGGAATTGTTAGTTGGGTTTTAATTGCTAAAGGACAACTGCTGCTGTTAAAAAAAAGAATCTCTGCTATAATTTATTATTATCATCTCCTCATTAAATGTGGTTTCTTGATGCTAAAATGGACCAGCTGAGTCACAGTAGATCGAGGTTGAAATGGGACTTTTGGCATTAAAAATGCTTCTTTTCATGTGATATTGGCCTTGTGAAAAAAAATAATAGTAACTTTAAAAATAAGGCAATTTGACCCCAGCATGTGTCAGATTATAACTTTCTCCTCAGCATGAAGTCGCCTGGAAAAGGAATGAAGAAATAATGGCCTCAATCGCCCCAAAAGGCTCCAAACCTGACTTAGATGTAGGGCTTAATGCATGGTATGCATTAGTGTAGCTCACAATACATTTGAAAAAAAAACAACAAGAGGAAATCTTAGCAGCTAAAAGCAATGTAGCCATTATTCTGTTCACATTCTTAAGCGTTTAGGGAGGCCAGTTGAATTGGGCTGTTTGAAGTGCTTTGGGCAATATTTCCTGCTGCTCTCTTGCCTTTGAGCTTGTTTCTTCTTTTACATTTTTAAATTTAAAAAAGGGAAAACAGCTCACACTCGTTCTACTCATGGGATCTATATAATCTCACGAATCTATTTTATGAAACCTTACTGTGCTCAATGGATGCGCACCATCATACCCTCCCCCCACAACCCCTCCCAAAAAAAAAAAAGGAATCCATTAGACGCCACCAGAATGAGTTGTGCTCTTTCGTGCAGTGCATTTTAAACACTGTCAGCATTTTATCAAACCAAGCATGTGCAATCTTCATTACACGTGCTGGAATTGCATCAAGGTCATGGGACGTCCTTGAGGATCCATTTCTTATATAGGTTTGGAATGTGGATGAGGGAGATCCCACCAGCACCACTGTTTGAGTTGCGTTATGTAATGAGCTTTCGCTGCTCCCCACAGACATAATGTCATTATGGAAATACATAACCTGGATCCCCTTCCCCATCACTTTCATCCTCTCAGCTTTGCGTACCCCTGAACAGGTCGTTAGAAATGGATTATAGTTTCCCTCTGAGAAAACCGCCCCGTGTGACCTCTTATCTTTGCTTCCGAACTGGACTAATATGTATCGGTGAAGGTATAATCACTCCCTCAATTCATCACAATCATCTGTAGGAGCTGGCAACAGTATTTCTACAAGCTAAAAGTAATAAAAGCATCCACCAATGATGTCATAGCTCATCTCCAGTACAGTGATTTAAATAAGGGGGGAATGCAGGCTGACTTGTTTTCAGGGAGATGTTTACCTGCCAAAAGGCTTCCTCAAGCTAGGGTGGTAATACGTTAGCAGACCAGGCGCCATCACATTCACAGGGCCCCCCCAGCTGTAGTCCTCCTCAGCCCAGTCCTGGCAAGTAAAAAAACACATAAAAGGAGTGTCACTAACTAGCTTTATTGGAAATACATCATTCTCATGTCTGGTTCTCAGTCAGCCTGTTCATGGTAATTGTGGTAGTTGAAACCTGAGTCCAGTTGCAAAGATTCAACTTCCAGAAATACATATTTATATAAAAAGCTAGCTGAGATTTGTAAATATTGAGCTTTTCTACCTCTGATGATTTAATTTACGATGTTTCTGAAATATGAAGATGGTTGCCCTGACTACAACATTTGGTGTGTCCAGCTGCTGCAGCAGTGAAAGCAGCCCATCACCCTGGCGTAGAGTCTGTATACTCCCTGAGATCTTCATCAGTAATGTTCTCCCGTCTCATCCAGCACTCAAGCTAGAGGCTCTGCTTTAAATCATGAATAGATCTGTCCAGTTTATCTTTTTGAAACTCAGACCATTGAGTTTTTGTAGATCTTGCGACAGCACATGACATGAACCTGTGGTACTGTATGAGGCAGACAGTAATGACAGTCGCTGAGGGCCCACATACTCCCCGGCAGCCTCTATGACTAAATCCTTATCCAGAAACGTAACTAATGTATGCATACTAATTAACAGAGAGGGAGAGAGATCAAATCTGATTTCCCCCCAAAAAACACAAATCTGAAAAGCCTTGAGAGGGAGTCCAGGAGTATTAGTCAGCAGAGCAGGGGCCCAGGAAATCAAACATTCTCCTCTTAGAATTGTGAGCATAAAACGCTCAAGTTCGTAAGTTGTTTATTCATTTGTTATCTGTAACTGCTTAAAGGGAGCCTAAGTTCGCTGGACAAGTTGCCAGTTCGTTGAAGAGCACCGATTGCCAGAGTCAGGTCACTAGTTTGGAGGCTAGCTACTATGTGTTTCACACATATTATCACTGTGCACCAAAGGAAGCCACTCAGTTACAAGGCTGTATTGAATTGTATTATGATGTATTCACGTTCTACTCAGATATTTTGAGCATTAGGAAATGTTCAATTACACTATCATGATGTAACATTTTGCTAGTGTTGGGAAAAAAGTGAAATATTCAAAGCTACAGTATTTCTGTTGTTTTTCACAGCAGTATACAATAAAAGACAGCACAGTAGCTGACAATAACAACGTAAGATGATCATTTTTAAGTGCCGACAGATATTTTGATTGGCGACAGTCCCATGATGCTGCTGTTCGTGAGTGACTAAGTGACATACACAAGGGTGGGCTGTTTTGGGTTATTAGAGAACTCTAACCCCTCTAAACCTCAATTTTACTCACTCATGCTGTTGACAGAGCCAGGCTAAAGTTCCTAAAGAGGTTCCTTCAGCTAGTGGAGGGAATTGTGAAGCAGATTGAAACTGTTGCGGTCAAAAAACAGTGTGTAATGTATGCCGGTATGAAAATATATTTGCAATCAGAGGTGTAATAAACTGGTTTTAAGTAGCCTGTTATGGTACTTAAGCCCACACTATTAGTGGGCAAATCACCAAAATATGAATAAGGTGCCTAATAATACATCATTTACATACTAATACTCTTTTGAGTGTTTGTAAAAACCAGACACCAGACACCATTTAAGCAACACTAAAACTGAGGTGTCAGGTGGAGGCAGGATTCAGGGTTCAGCTCTGAGCCCCCTTTTTGGTTGCTATGGAGGGGAACAGGCTGACAGGTGAGGTTGGTCAGGAATCCATGTATTGTACTGTTTACTGTGTTGAGATCAGGCTGCAGGGTAGGGAGAACCCAGAGGGGGTGGAGGTATGGAGAGGAGAGCTATGAAGGTCAGCCAAGGTGATAGACAACACGCGTGTAAATGTGAAGGAGCAGGTGCAGCGGTGGATGGTGCTTTGTGGGTGCTTTGGTCTCTGGTGTTTGGTGGTCCGGGGGGTGTGGGATCTAGGGGTTGTGGGGCCTCTCAGCCAGATGGGGCAGCCCCTGGGGTGTTCTGCCTCTGGGGGTGCGAGGGTGTGTCGCTCCTCATCGCCTGGTGTTGGTGTCTTTTGCTACGTGGCCCTCTGATTGGCCTTTACGTCTGTCCTGCCCAGCAGGGGTCATTGGGTGTTCTGTCTTTCTGTGCTGCTTGTGGCTCGTTGCCTGGTTCAGCGTGGGGGGCAAAACTGTTCCAGTCTTACTCATCAGTACACCAAGTGGCCGACTTAATCATACACACATTACACAGACATACGCACCTAAAGGTTCGCGGGGGGCTAGAAGGCAGATTTTGTTGATTGTGGCTGCTTGTTTTCAGTGTTGTTGTGGTCTGAATATGTTTATTATCACCATCATGTTGAATGATGTTCATAAGTATCAGTGTACAAAGGTATGAATACACAACTTTGTGGGTCCATAAGGGCAGGTGTGTGTGTGTGTGTGTGTGTGTGTGTGTGTGTGTGTGTGTGTGTGTGTGTGTGTGTGTGTGTGTGTGTGTGTGTGTGTGTGTAAGCTTTTATAAGTCTGAATGAATGTATGTGTTGTTGTTTTTGTCAATTTCTACTTTTGGTCTTCTATTCTGCCATCTCTTTAATTTTTAGTTGATTTTTATCATATCTAAGTCAGTTTATTTATCTATTTATGTAGGTTTTGTATTGATGTTTTTGGAGTTTTCTTTCTGGGCCTTGCTTGGTCATTCTTTGTCTGTCTTGTCTTGCTGTAATTGTTCATTGATTTCCCAGCAGTCAGGTCCGACATTCATTAATTAAATACATTTTTATATTCATCATGACACAGGAGGGCTTTGTTGAGCAAAAGATAAGTAAAATGGAGGATTTTAAGTGATTAGGGTCAACTGGCTATGTGACTGGATATGGTGGGAATGGGTGGGGATGGGTGTGTTTTGGCCATCAAACAATACTAAACCTCTGTATTTCAGTTCTAAGTTTTAAAAGAGAGGTATCTATAGGTTTATACTTGCGTTTATCCTCATCCTCCTACAGTATCACTGTTGGTGTGAATCCATATATTTTCTCTGCTATCACTGTATTCTTCTCTTGCTTTGACAGAACTATAACTGAAGTAATATTGGCCACCCACCACCTTGACACTATCAACTCCCACATGAGAGATTTCTTTGGCTCGTTTTAGGAGACTAATGGTGCATTTTCTCTGCAGTTTCTTCATCATCACTTTATTTTAACTATACTTGTTTCAGTATCAGATGGTTTTTTTGCTCTGACCTCCAGTACAGCAGTTGTTATGGTGACATTAATTGTGCTTCTACAGCTGTCTGAATAACGCAGTTGAGAATGTTGTTGAGATATTGCACTGATTTATGGATTTCTGGCTGTTCGTTGGAATGATGGTCCCAACCTGCTAAATAAAACAGGAGAGTGTGGGAAACTTTTCCATGTTGGGATGTTTATGAGCTAAAACATGAGTGAGAACAACAGAAATTAGAGGTCTGACCAACCACAGCTGGTAGAGGTCTGTGTTGGATTCAACATCACCTTAAATAATTGCCAGACACCTGCTACTAAAGTTTACTGGTGAATAAAAAGTGGTATCATGAAGATAAATAAAAACCCAACCAATACCGCCCCCCCATTCCAGGCTCCACCTCTCAGCACTACACTTCTAAGAGGGATTCAGTCTCAAGGTGCCACGACAGGAAAGGCATTGGGCCAGATTCACCAATATGTTCTTAAGAATCTTCTTAGATTCTTTCTTAAGTTAAGTCATAAACCCTACGTCAGATTCACCAACGCGTTCGTAAACCCCAGAATTGTTCGCAGCTGTGTTCTTAGATTGATGAATGCCATCTGTTCGTAAATTGAAAGCGCGTGCCAGGTGAGTCTAATTAACATACGATTAGCATAAGTTACCGCCCACTAATGCCCATAAAAGGAACTGCAGCAGGACCCTGTAGACAGAGCAAAAAGCAGCAAAATGCCCAAAGCGAAATGCCCAAAGCTTGCCTCTCCACGCCTGATTTCTGACGCCGTGTTGAACAATCAAGAAAGGATGGCTAACATGCTTGATAAAATTGCCTCAACGCTGATGACTATAGCCAACACGCTTAAAGAAATCAACGAGAATGTTAAAAAAAATAAGAATGTAAAAAGCTGTGCTCTGAAACCGGTCTCTCTTTTTTTTTCTTTTTGAAGTGAATCAAGACTTAGACTGAAATTGTGACAATAATGCATTTTATTCACAAACGGGAAATTAATCGCGCTCAAACGTGAGCCGCGTGCCTGCAGTCTGGCCCCATCATTGCGTCAGGACGCACATCCTCAGGGGGTTGTGGCTCTGTGTCCAAACACATCCAGCGCCCCTTTAACATGCCGATGGTGCGTTCAATGGTGGAGCGACTGTGCGCATCCATCTGATTGAATAAAATTTCCTGTGGAGTCTGAGGGTTGGTCAGTGGTGTCAACAACCAGGGAGCTAGGGCATATCCTCGATCCCCTAATAAAATAAATAAAGATAAAATCAAATAAAAAGACAGTTTTGGCATGGTTTCCAATTTGGTTGATTAATGTTAAGTCATTGGCACATTTACGTAATTTTAAAATTCTCCGTAAATCACCAAAAATAGGAAATAAACAAATAAATAAATAAATATGACATAATTATCATTGTAATATTGAATTTTATTGAACTGCACAAGAGAAGAAAACACAACCATGCCAACATGTCGGCACTGAAATGTGCGTAAGAGTACTCCTGAGTGTTCGTAGGATTTGTTCTTACCTACGCATAAATCCAGGATAAGAAGAAATTGGTGAATGCCACAATCTTCGTAAAATGTTCGTGAGTGGGACTTAAGAACAAATTTGTTCGTAAGAACGTTTTGTGAATCTGGCCCATTGTTATGCACCATCACCAAGATCAAGGTTGTACTGTAAGACCTCCAGACAATGCTACTCACGTTCTCCCTCGTGTGGTCATTCTGGTGCATCCCAATCTGCTTCCTTAGAGAACAGGCACTCCAAAGGTGCCCTGTCTCTTCTCAGCAAAGAACTTCGAAGGACAGACTGTGTAAGGTCGTACATGTCAACCAAAATATTCACGTTCCAAAATTATCCTTTAGACTATGAGAGCCTGTAGCCCTGAAAATGTGACAGAGACTGTGGGAGCAGAGAATGTTTCCTTTGCCCTGTATGACACAAAAAATAAAAGAGGTCCCCAATCTCTTTGCCTGAAAATTGATGACAACGATCAGGTTGCTGATGGAAATATGGAAATTGTTGAGAAAAAAGGTCCATCTGTTCAATAAAATCACCTGAGAAACTCCCATTTTAAGCGCCATTGTTGCCTAATTTTGAGCTGCTGGGGAAACGTATTTAAAGTCACTGACTGAGTTTAGCCTTTTAAATGAGACCAGGTCCATCTCACGCAGGCGGCATTTCTTGAACTTAGAGGATGAAAAATAGCCAGAACATAAAAGCATCCTTTTCTCCTGACCCTGTAATGGATGTCTGTACCATCAGCCTATGTGATTAGTGCATGTGGATTACAAGAATATGGCCCGAAACCTCTCTTCAGCCCACCCCAAACCATGTGGAAACTAAAGTTGCTTTTGTTTCCTTTAAAACATTACAGGAATCAAGCATCATTTTATAAACAAGGGCTCTTGGTGGACTCCAGGGCCAAAGCAAATTGGGGTGACGCATTCCATCAGACATCTGCATGTAAACCACTTACTTTTTCTTCATAGTGGATGAAAGATGCAGCCTCAGGGCCCAGATATTTGACCAGGCTGGAAAGCACTGCTTTTCGTCTCTCTGCACTCTGCAAACAGAGGGAAATATGCCCAGTGCCAACAAGTTACTGATATTACACCTCCCCATCACTCACATCCAACACCAAGGGTAGCTCAGATAGATACCAGAAATAAGCCCAAGCACACGGTCTCCGGTCTCTGGAAGCAACAGTTAATTTAAATTACTCGAGCATGGTCAGCACACGCTGCTGGTGATATTAGTTCTCACCATGAGTTATGGGCTGATGGGCCCAACAGCAGAAATCCGCATAAAACACGATGTCAGAAGCTACTAAACTGTCTGGGAAGCCTCATCTGCATGTCACTTGGTCTTAAATCCCCAAATCCTGTTGATTTGCTGGAAACCCGCAAACAGCACATTTACAAGACATTAAGAGGATTGATTTAGTGTCTTAGTCCCAATAAACTATAGAAATGGAATAGACTAAAGAGAATTTAACTCGCTCAAGCATGTTTTCAAATTATAGGAAGGTGATTTTATTCCATTTAAAAAGGAGCAACTGCCCTTGAATGGGCTTCGATTTAAAAAGAACATAAAGACGAAAAAGGTTTCATGATTGACAGGAAGCAACACAGCCAGGTCACCGAACGAAGGCCGCCAAAGGTGAAAGAGGGACGTGGAGAGTAGATCAGCACTTAGCTTTTTGCGTAAATGTACTGAGGCAGAGTCAGTCTTTTAGCAAACCTTGCTATTCCCTTCACCTTCACACTCATCAACAATGTTCTCTTTTGTGCACCAGTGAAACCAGTTAGGGTTAGTTTGTTCATTATTAAGCACTTGCTGCAGCTCAGTACAGCTTGGGGACTGTTTAGTTAGACTAATGACTGAAATGTCAAAGCACATGATTCATTTTTTTCTCCACTTGGAGGAAATGCTGTGGGAATAAATCCGTTAACATAGAAGGAACTGGAGGAAAAAAGATAGATGTTATCTGCAAAATAGGTGCGCTGGAGCCTTGACGCATAATCATATAAGATGGTTTTTGTCAACTGTGCCAATTTCAATTTTTTTGTACAGCTCTCCACCTCGCGGATCAGACTCGCTTCTCAAAATGGGACATAAAGTGCAACTGAGCAATTTTCCATTTTTCTAAGCACCATAGCACATCCATTTACTGCATCCTGGGAAGGGATATTTGTGGCATTCGTGCAAAAGTTGGTGGTGTTTAAAATGTAAAATTGTTAAATGTCATTAAGGGGGGGGGCATATTTTAATAGAAGGATGTTACAGTTGAGAATATTCATCCAAGAATAAGTGCAATAAATTGAAATCCACCAATGGGAAGCAGCTAGAGTTACTCCCTCCGTGATTCTGTAAACGTTGTCCTGCACTTTTGAGAAGACGGTGACTTGCATTTCCGTGTCCTTTGTTAAATTCATAATCAGAAAACACCATTTTTTTCAAACCAGTCAGCCTTGTCTAAAAGAGAGAAGAAACAGTGCGGACCATTTAAAAGTCCCAGCAGAAAGCGGAGCAATGAGAAAATGCTGCCAGCCTGCTTCTAAAAGCCGCGCACGTGTCAAAAATGTTCAAAACACGGCGTCCTCAAAAGAGTCCAGTCCTTTAAAAACTGGAACTTGTACTTGTAGATGTGTCCTGCGGTGTCCGCAAACACATCCTACGTCTTCCCCTCGTGTTCTGGGAGTTTCGCTGCCTTTCGTCCAAAAAGGCCTCGACGGGATCCAAGCAGCCTCCAAGACGGAGCCGAAATTGCTCGCTCCTCTGAAACTTGTCCACAGCTTGGTCACCTAATGTTTATGGACGCACTGAGTGGGCGCAGTGAGAAATGTGGGCAGGAGGTTGTACTGTCAAAGTAAACAAGACAGACCCGACCGCCCATAAAGCTGCTCATTTGTTTAACAGATGATTTGAAATGCTGCTGAGAGAGCGCTGCTTATTACCAGTGTGCCAGTGATTATGTTCCCTTGGCGCATGTATTTAAGAAAGCCAAGGTCTTTTTGAACACTGTCCTTGCCAATATATCTTTAGAAATTCAGAGTGGCTGGGGCAAAAAAAAAGAAGTCTTTGTATGCATAATGGATTTTGATAAAATTATAATGAATCGCAATGAAAATTCAACCTTCAGACAAAGAGGGAGAGAACACAGTCCAAAGATAATTGCACTAATGAAGATATCAATTGCTTTGTGTGACATTGATAACTCATTACCTCCTTGGAGCTCCACAAGGAAGCCTGATGGCCGGCGATGAACCCAACCAAAGCAGCGTTACCTCTGGGAGTGGTGGCATCAAAGGTTACAGAGAACGGAGAGTCAGAGGACAGACCTGCCACAATTTCCCCCGAGAAGCCTTTTTCCTTCCAAAAAGCCTTTAGAGACACACACCAGTCAGGGCATCAGCTTCACTGGATTAACTTCACATTAAGGCTCTACAGCTGTTCTCATATATTCATGCCACATTAGAACGAGCAAATCAATGCACTTTTCACATTTTTCATTATATTGTGTATTTCGTGGGCATAAGCTGTGTAGGATAAGCATGCAGTATCCCAGAAAAGAGCCAAAAGAAATGTGGAAGATTTATAATTATGGTTCCAGGTGACACAAGAGACCAAAGTGAGGCCAAACAGCTCATAAAATATTAAGTATCCTGCGTGCTATTTGCGGCCTGGAAGGAACATTTGAAGCATTGTGTAATAAGCAGGGACTCAGGATTGCAAAATTCGGGCAGTTCTGAGATACGATGTTGACAAATCAATATTTTAAAGTTAAGCCCTTGGTTTTATCATCATTTAACAATGTTATTTACACCCAAATCAGGAGTGGGATGGGCGTTTTCTCCATTTTTCCTTTGTCTGTCTAGCAAATCTAAGCATAAACACCCAATTAGCAACCTTACTGTTGTTCTTTCTTCATAAATGCAGGCTTCTTTAGTAATCATTTAATAAATGAATTCACCTTTCCTTAATACATCCTGCCAAGTTAATAGTTTGAAGACATTTAGCTGAGACGGCAAAAGAAAAGCTAAATTTATATCAATCATTGTGACAAACCAAACTTATTTACATTGCCCCCGCGCTCCCCTTAA
This sequence comes from Takifugu rubripes, assembly GCF_901000725.2. Taxonomy (NCBI): domain Eukaryota; kingdom Metazoa; phylum Chordata; class Actinopteri; order Tetraodontiformes; family Tetraodontidae; genus Takifugu; species Takifugu rubripes. The sequence goes on from NC_042290.1 coordinate 3,607,972, forward strand.
GAATAATGAAGGCACAACAGTCTGGCATTATGAATAAACTGATGTAGCAAAAGCACTCCAAAAGTTTTCTTTCAGGCCGTTTGGGCCAAACCAATCCATTTTCACGACGCTTCAGCCATCCTGCCAAGGAATACCGTCACCGAGGCTAATTTGAGTGATCAACAAGCAGAAAGTATGACGGCAGACCTCTCATCAGATCCCAGATCTCAGGAGAAACTCGGGGTAGAAGACACAGCGCACTGTGTGTTGGGCAAGGCAACAGTTCTGCAAACGTGTCCCATCGGGCTGGACCTTACTCCAGTTGGAAGCCATCCATTCTAGCGTGTTTATGGCAAGGCAACAAAGCTTCTACCTGGACTCTTATGACAGTTCCTGTGTATTTCTAACATACAATCAACATTTAGTTTCCCTCGGGCTACATCCGCTCTAGATGCAGCCTATAAAATGCATCAATAATGCAGCGACTGCAGGCTGGGTCCAACACCGTTTGAAAATATGAGATTGTGACATGAGGCCTCCCCTCTAAATATAGATCCAACGTAGGCATGAATGTATTCAACTGTTAGTATGTGTGAATCTGTGAATACAAAAACTTTAACAGCACCTTGAATCTGACTGTCTCTCACTTGCCGGTGGAATTATTCTGAGTGTTATTTTAAAACCATCACAAGGTCTTTCGTGACAGTTTCCATGCTGATAAAATCCTCATTGAGGCGGATTAGATTTCCCGTTATAAATTGTTTAACGCCTCCCTCAGGCCGGGGGTTCTGTGTCTTGCGGTAAAATAAAGGCAGTACAGCAGCGTGGAAAGACGATTTCGACGACTGAAGAAAAGGAAACCATTGTGCTTTTGCTTTCATTTCCTGCCGTGTGTGTAATAAGAGGTGCTCTTAACCTAATAGTCTTTTTCACAGTACACCACTTTTCTTGTGATAGCGTGAGTACGTGGATGTAATTGATGACACTAAACAGCCGCATTTCCTCCAGGTTGTGGCTCAAAATAATAGCTTACAGTTACAATGGCGGTGATGAAATTTGACCAAATGTCTTGCCAGTGAGAATCAAGATGCTGGGAACAGGGTACTCACGCCACACTTGGCCTTCTGATTTATGCTATTCGCAAATAACAATTTGATCACTGTCCTCTTGGAGATAGGATGAAGATCTGCTCTTCTATACCTGACATCATGGTCTCATAAAAGGGTGAACCGCCCACCCAAGTGGATGGATGGATGGATGGATGGATGGATGGATGGATGGATGGATGGATGGATGGATGGATGGATGGATGGATGGATGGATGGATGGATGGATGGATGGAGGCAACATCTGCAGCACTGTGTATGCTGAACAGATGGTGGATCCAGCCTTAAAGATGAATGAGGAGCTCAGACCTCTGAAAAGAGCTCAAAGCAGAGCTGCAATGTAGATGCACACATCTACATTGAGAGGATGCCCCCCCAGGCATGTTGCAGTATACACGGAGACCCCCACTCCCCCGTGGCAGGACACGCTGGAGCGGTATCTCCTGACTGGCCTGGGAACGCTTTAAGATTCCCTCTGATGAGCTGGAAGTGGCTGGAAAGAGGAACATCTGGGCTTCCCTGCTGAGGCTGCTCCACATTTGGAAGATGAAGATCAACAACGGAAAAAAAATCCTTTTCCCTTTTAATGATAATAAATAGAATTACGTTTTGACAGCATCCCAGCACCATTCCTCAGCCGGCCTTCAGTGTCATGCTCTTCACACAGTCAGTTTGAAACATATTATTATTAAAAAAATACAACTATGGCCTGATGACCATAAGATTGTGCATCTAATTTTGAGTATACTTCCATTCTTTCCTCCTTCAAATGAAGCAAATGACATCATCATAAAGCATTTAAACTGATCGGTCAGAATCCGCTGATGACTGTGTGAAGGCTGTTTGTCGCGCCACACGCAGCAACTTTCTCCTACTTTTGCGGTGGGTGTCTGCAACGTCGTAAACACACGCTTTTAAGCTCAGCAGCTGGTGAGATAGATGTGCAGAAAGAGTAGGAGGGTGTCAAATATATTTACTGATCAATGCTTTGATCAAACTCCAAATGCGTCCTGGCAGTCCACCAGGGTGTAGCTCTAATAAGCCAGCGCATGAGCACTAATGATTTTGTGTTCATTCAAGTAGACAAATATGATCTACTAACAAGGGGTGCAAGCATTTCGTTAATTAATTGTGTTGGTTGTAAACTGCAAAATGGAAAAGATTAATCAAACTTTTCCTGTGCTCAGAGCTCTTTTGAGATCTTTAAGCAACCTGCAGCTCATTAATCAGCTGCTGTTTGCCGCAGGTTTGCTCCTGTTTATATGGACAGTCGGGGTGACAATGATTTTCCTTCATTTCTGCTGGAGTAGCTGCTGATTGTTATTGTATCCTGGATGAAACTGGATTGCAGGCTGGGACTTTGAATGTACCATTCAGGGATGGCCAAACTCTTCCTTCTCCACTGGTATCGAATCATGTTTTGCTGATATCACATCATCTTCATCTTTCTGCTCCAGTGGAACCGTCACATTTTAAAGGTAAGTGAAGATTGAAACACCAGTGGTTGTTGTGTTTATCGAAAAGTGAGGCTTTTCTTTTTGGGTGACTCTTTTCTCTTCAGTGCCTCAACTTGCAGGCAAACCTTTGCAACTTTAGGATGAATGTACAGTATTATTTGAAGAACTTTCTCTCTTTCGTCTTGACTCTTTTATCCCTTTTGGGGTCAAGGTGCTAGAGCCCATCCCAGCTGCTCCCAGCAGCCCTGAATGAATCCCCAGCTTATTGCAGGGCCCTGTGTCAGTATTTGGGGGTTCATTACATTGCTCAAGGGTACCCCAGTGATCTCCCTGATCGCTGCTACAGAGCACCTTCCCTGTTTTGTCCGCACAGGAGCTTGAACCAAGAGCCCCTGTTCCCAGTCCGCTACAGACTGAGCTACCACCGGCCGTTATAAAGAACTGTTCAAGTAATTTTTGATCAGAAGCGGGCTAAGTTTCAGGGTGCTAAGTGCTCAATCGACCTAATAAATCATTCACAGTTATAAAATAAAGACTTTAAGAACTATTTGAGGTTTAGTATCTTGGTCCAGGACTTTTCAGCATATTAAATACGGGGCTCAGGGATCAAACCAACAACCTTTGTATCTCTGGAACCACCATTTGTGCTATTGATGCCATATAAGCTTACATCACAGATGTGCAGATAAATGCTATCACAAGTGCTTATAGCAGTGGGATTTTGTTCAAATTAGTTCCCAAGAGTGATTCATTTCTTGAAAGCATCATCAAGTACTCATGCCTGTTACACGCCAAGGCTCAGGAAACGGAGCATTGTCATCAAAGACGGTCACTGACTGAGTGGGTGACTCACTCAGCAACTGTTTGTGCCAATCTCAGGGCTTCTTTTAACCAAATCTGCAACAAAACAATTTGCAACACAAAGATGTGGAGTTGCCCTTTTGATTGGAGCGTGTCTTTTCAGGAAAAGAGAACAAAGACTTGAAAACTATCCAATTTGTAGGAGTACAAGAGGTTACTAGGGCCACCTGTGACATAAAAAAAGAAAGGAGGATTTTTTTATGTTTGTTTAATCACACACTTCAGGAAAGTAGTCGAAATGATGTGAATGAAATCAGAATAGAAAATCGAGGAAAAAGGTCAAAATATAATGTCAATAAAAAGGGCATTTTAAGTTTATAACAAAGTGTGAATACTACTACTACAAAGTATAATTCAGACTAGGCCTTAGTAGCAATAAATACTTTCCCTTTTAGCTCACAAACACACTGTACTTATCAGTCTTGGGAAGACACTATGCCTAAAAAGCTGAAGCTAGCTTTCGATTTGTAGCTTCCTATTCCGCAGCTAAAGGGAAAATGCACTATTAGATTTGTTAAAATTCAAAAAAGGAACATTTCACTGACTTGTGGATGTCAGACAAAGTTATTGTGTTACCCAAAATGCCTAAAATGATGGATAATAGGTACAGAAAACTGACACAGTGGTTCAGCATGATATATGTATTTTCCTTAACTTCTCTCTTAGCTGCCAAATAGGAAGCTAGGAGCTGGAAGCTAACTGCAGCGTTGTGTTTTTCAGCATAGTCTTATCAAATCCCTAATACTGGTAACTACCATGTGTTTGTGAGCAAAAAATTAGAGTGTTTTTTGTCACTAAAGCCGAGTCAGAGTTTCACCCATATGCCATTTTGTAGAAGCACTCACATTTGCTGGTTGCTATAATCTGAAAAGGTTGACTTTTTTCTTGACAATACATTTTATCTTCTTTTCTCAAAATTGTATTTCAACCTATTTTCCTCAACATTTTGACTCTTTTCACAAAGTATACAATGAAAAAAAAAAACGTCCTTCTCTCATTTGTCTCATGGGTGACCCTTCTGTAGTAGGTCTTCAAGGACTTCAAAGTATTTTTCAGGAACTTGCAGGGAACAACCAAGAGCACCATTTATAACTTTTGTCAGTTTCCTTTCCCCAGGAACTCCCTGCAAGTTCCTGGATAATTCCTTGAGGATCCTAATATATAAATAAATATATATATATATAGAATTCTGTCTGCCACTTACTGTCTGGTATGTAATTAAGAATTTTATCATGTGGCCCACAGGCATATTCTGCATGAGAAATCGACGTTGGCTGGGCAGGGCTGGCTGGTATTCGATCTTTGCTGTAAGGAGAAAAAAAAAGAATAACAGTAATGGACTGCATTTAGATCCACTGGTCAAACCTGGTCATACCTTGTGTGTTTAAACACGTTGCAGAAATCCACAATTCATTGGAGAGGGGAAGAAATAAAAACCAAGAATGAGTGAAAATGCATGGTGCACTCGAATAAATGCCCTTATTGATCCAGTTGGTTTTATCTTGACTCGCTGGCTAGCAGTAATGGTCTGACCTAATGGTGTGCTGGACTTGTTATGCTCCAGAGTGCTAATCATCACACTTACATCTATAAAGCCTCCATCCTGCTGATGTGGGAGCACTTAAGTGACTTCATTAGCACAGTTTAAGGTAGCATAGCTTGAGCTGCACGTGCGGGGAAGTCAGGCCACTTCTGTGATTCGCCTGGCGAGGGAAGTGACATCTGGCTCAAAGCCAGGCTTTTAATGAATGAACCGGTGGAAGATGGGAGACATCGTTTAGAAACTGTCAAGAGCCTGTCAGCAACCTCAAAATGATGCCCTTAATGCCAAACAAAATTCATGGGCTGGGAGCAGTAAAATTGAAAAACAGTGATATGATAAGTGGCCCTGAACTAATCTGACATGGTCACTTAGATGTTCTAATGACAGCACAACTCACATGATGTAAGACCCGTCACGCTTGGTCATGTCCATAATGCCACTTGTCTTGACACTGAAGTTGTCTGGTTTGATAGGAGGACAAGTCCTTTTACCTCATTAGTCAGGCAGATTTAATTTAGCTAAACAAGACACGCAGCGCTCGATATTTGGTCTCTCCTGGATACTTTGGAAACTACAACATCCTTCACACAGGAAATCCTGTTTTCTAATCAGTTGGCACCGTGCCAGGGGAAATTCCCATCAACTTTTGCAGAAATGTTTCCTAATTAATGCAAGTAAACATGTTTGTCAAGCAGTGAAGATGTTAAATGTTACACCTCAGAGGAACCTCAGCTACCGAGGATTTAGAACGCCTGTGGATAGAAAAAATATATGTTTTATATATTTGGATCTATTTTGAGTATCATTAGGGATCTCCCTGTTTGTGCTTTTAAGAGGAAAGAATATCTTCTGTTTATGGTATTGTTCCTCATTTGATCAAGATATTAACCCTTTAAGCCCTGTCACCTTTAGGACAAAAAAAGTTTAAATGGAAAATTACTATACTGAAAAAAAAGAAACAGGACAATGATGTTTATTTTCAACTCTTCTTTTTTAGACTCTAACATTCACAAAATAAGTCTCAAAGAAAAAATAAATGACTTTTTTTCCTTTTTAAATACCAGTACTAAGAATGGAAGAAGCAGCTGAGTCAATGGACACTGGTCCACAACACCCACAGGGGAAAAATCACCAAGTTACGGTGCGTTTTACCCTGACATTTTCTGTCTTTAAAGGGTTGATGTTTGACATTTGAAGAAGACACAGATTATTGAACAAAAACCATAAATGTCTAAAATACAAAATATGGAGCTTCACGGAAAAAACAAGGAGATAAATGTGAGAAATATTAAGATGAAGTAGATGAAACCCCAGAATTAGAATCCATAGAGATGAAATAATCCACTCCAGACTCTTACAGATAACCCATCAGCAATGGGGAGTTTACTTATTTCTGGGCAGAAGTGCTCTTGCCCTGTTCTCTGTCTCTATAGAAGAGCTGCACATATTTTAGATGCAGGAATAACACTCGGCCTTTCTCTCACATTAACAAATTGGTCTTTCACACAGATTCAAGGCAAAGCCCCCTTTCCATTAGGCATCAGGCACATTTCAAGTGCTGCCTGTTAATGGGCCAATGTTGCGCTGTTGAAAACTTTGCCAAGTTCACAAGACGATCTGTGTGACGTCACTTCGGATCCTGAATTGTTTCAGTCAGTGTCCCAGCTTGATGGTTTAACCACAGAGGATGAAAGAGGGAAGTCAAAACGGATTTATCCAAGGGACCAAAGTTAAAGTCAAGAGTGCAGCAGGCTTCCTCGAAAAAAGAAATGCAGACACAATTCTCATCTGTGCGGTTCTCTGAAGTACTCTCATTTGACAGCTCACCATGGAGCTTTTTGCATTACTCTGTCATCTTAAGAAAACAGCTGCAACTTGAAGGGGGGCCCACGGCTCCTGAGCAGTCACTGCAATTGCTGATTCAAAACCAACACTTCCACTTCTGAGGACACTGCTTCTCCCCCTGTGACTGCTGATCCATCCATCCATCCATCCATCCATCCATCCATCCATCCATCCATCCATCCATCCATCCATCCATCCATCCATCCATCCATCCATCCATCCATCCATCCATCCATCCATCCATCCATCCATCCATCCATCCATCCATCCATCCATCCATCCATCCATCCATCCATCCATGAACTTCCATTAAGCTACCAGCTCCCTAAAACACAGTGTTCCCAGTAGTCAGAGGACGGTATTGGAATTCTGTACCAGTTACTTTTCAAAGGGAGGGCCCAGATGGTCCTTGTTTATTGTGTCAACAATAGTGAACACACAGCTGACACATCCTTTAATGCATTTAGGCATGGTCAGTTTGACACCCTGATGTTGGCACTGAGCAGCAAAAATGTGACTGAATGTGGCACAATTGCTGCATATCTCACAAGCAGCTGATCTACGAGGCAGCTCACTTACAGCCACTAACAGAGAATGGCCCAAAAAGTAAGTAAAAGCAGAAGTTGTCTGAGGGAATGTGTCTGGTTGACGCCAGAGGTCAGTGGAGAATGGTCAGGCTGGCTCGAGCTAATAGATTTGCAGAGGAGCATCACTGAATGGGAGCAGATGGGCAACACAGGGCTACCATCAGTAAAGAACAAGAAACTGATGCTACAATTCACACAGGATCTCTAAAATTGGACAATAGAAGATTGGAAGGAGGTTTCCTGGCCGGATGAGTCTCAATTTCTGCTGTGACAATTGGATACTCGGGTCAGAATTTGGTGTAAACAGTATGACAGCAAGGATCCATCTTGCTTCGTATCAGCTGTTAAGGCTGGTGGGTGGATGGGGTGTAATGGTGTGGGACGTATTTTCTTGGTACTCTTAAGGCCTCTTGGAGACAGTTGAGTGTCATTGAGCTCAGATCATCTCAAAATGTGTTCTTTAACAAGACCAGGACTTCACTGTACTCAAATGCACCCCAGTCACTGGATCCCCCTCCAGCCTTCGGGACATTGCAGGACAGGAGATTTGCATCATGGACGTGCACCCAGCAAATCTGCTATCATGTCAAAAGGTAGGCTAAATCTCTGAGGAATGGTTCTGGCACATTGTTGAATCTACGCCATGAGGAATTGAGGCACTTCTAAGGGCAAAAGCGCGTCCAGCCTGAATGGAGATAGATTCCATCAGGGTGAAGCATCACTTTAGTTTCACTGCACTGAAAAATAGCAGAAGCAGCAAATTACATGTGAACTGAAGTGGGGAAAGAATATTTCCCAACTGCAGTGAAATAACCAAATATGTTTTTTTTTTAAAAAGGCACTGATACGAGGCAGAAATTAAATGCAGCAATTTTTCTACAGCTGAAGTCGGCCCATTTTCTTATCCAACTGCAGGTCTTGAATTCTTAAAAGTTTGACCTTGACATATCCTAAAGAAACCTGCATTCAAAAGAATAAAGGGTTGTTGTGTGTTATTCTAGGGTTTATTTTTAGCCAGACTACTTTCTGTCCTCGTGGAAATAGCAGAAAGGACACCTAGAACTTATGAAACGTCTGCCGACTGAGAAACTCTTAAGGCCAAGTATAACAGATTTGCCCCAGTGTTATTCAACGTAAAGGTCAGAACCAGCCCCACACTCACTGCAACACTGAGTGAGTGAGAGATGCCAGTGGGGATCCGCTTGAATGCAGAAAATATTTTTTTTTTAAAAAGAGGTTTTATTATGATGCCACCAGAGGAGGAGGAAAGAAACAACAGAGGGAAGGTGCACATCAGCCCAATCACACCATCTAACAGATCATTTCCATATGTATGAAGGTCTGTCTCTTTACCAGAGCAGTAAAATTAATAAATCCAAACACATTTTAGTCCACTTTGACACTAAAAAAGGGATTCGATCGACACATATTATTGTTTTTCCTCTACAAAATTAAGCCTACAGAAGCTGGCTGTTGTCAAGACAGTGTATTTATATTATATATATATATATATTGCTGAATATATAGTGACTTCTGTGGATCAAATACAATATTTACCACATTTTAGTTGCATTAATTATTATTGCCAAAACATTTATTGCTACTGAATAATCGGTAAACTATTATCGGTACATATTATATTAATATTGTGAATTTAGATAGAGTAAATGGGTGACAGATCATCTTCATTGTTATGATCAAAAGAATGTGCTCATCAGGTGACCTTCAAATGTCCTTACTGAATCACTTGAGCCACATGTTGCCAAGATGAAAGTGTAAAACTTTATGCATGTATTTTTTTTTTAATTCATGTCAACGCTAAACATAACATTAAATGTTAAAGTCAACATTCAAAAAACAAAAATAGCATGAAGCCTTGCAGTAGCGTAAAAATTAGCATCCATTTTGTGTTCTGTTTGGTTTGTTGTGGGTCAACACTGCAGGTCAACACACATTGCAAGTACAAAATAGAGAAATTTAAAACAGAGACTTGTGAAAAAATAAAAAAACTACAACAGACTTTGCCTTTCTGGAAAACAACAACTTGCTGATAGGCGTTAGTTTGCTTTGATGGACTTTGTGTTTGCTGGTAACTCCAGAGAGACTGTTGCTCAAATCTAATCAAACTAAACCACACACGCTTCCCAGGAAGGAGATTATTAGAGAGTATGAGGGTGAAATGTTATCTCTTTCTGCCGGGGACTGGCTTTATTCTTTAAATTAACAAACACAAGCGGAGTGACGGCATGTGTGGGATGACTGCAGAGCATAAATCATGCCAACAGCCTCAAGGTTATTAAGAAAGACTGTCATTGAGACGCCTGTTCATGTCTTAAAGGCTCGTGTTGATGACGTTGTGAGTCCAACATTACAGCACTGCGCGAAAATGGGAACGTCTGTCAAGGCAAATGTCAAGGGAATTCTCTGTTGCCCCAAATGTGCCTTGAGAGACTGGATTTCCCTGTGAGACCTGCAAACACAGGAAAACACACAAATGCTTTGTGTTTTCCAGACAGTTTGGGGGCACGGGGCTACAGCTGTGAATCTGGATTTCCCTTTATTTCATTTCATTATTCTGTGTGAACGCAGTTGTTTGTCTTTTTTTATCATGCCACACTATAACTAATAATTGATTAATTGATTAGCTTTAGCTAATATCAATTACTTTCCTTTTCATCAGACCTCTGTAGAGTTAAGCTTGCCTCTTTTCTCTCTTTTCTTCCTCTTTTTTTCCAGGCTATTTATGTTGCACTCTTGGACCCGAGGGAAAAAAGTGCATCTTGCGATCTCTGAAAAATCTCTGCTTCCTCGATGTGAAGTTTACTCGGGATGTCTCTAAATAATCCACCTAGTGCCTCCAACCATGTCAGAGGTCAGCAGCATTGCGGCCCCTTGATGGTAGACCAGATTAAGCTCTTCTAACCTTGACAAGACACAAGTGCTCTTGTCTGCCTCGTGTTTGTCTTTCTGATTTAATTTTCACACTGTTACAGAACTAAACACAGATGGGAACGTGCTCCTATTCCTGGTCACTATGGACATGCTAAATTATGTTAATTAATGCGTGCTGTGTTGCCACGGCTCTTGAAGCAGGTAGGAATGGACTCTTTCAACACTAATCCCAACCAAACCACTTGTTATGATTGCAGAAGATGATTGATAGGAGCATGTTGTGCAAAAGATCTCTAATGTGGAGATAAAACAGTGCAGCCAGGCAAAATTGATACCGCAAGAGCAGATAATTTAGCTAGGCTTCAGAAATAATGCCATAGACATGCTAATCTGTGCCCGTGGGTCTGAGCTCTGTAGGGAAGATTTCCACACTTTCCAGTTTCTGTAGGTTATTTTCTTTGCTTACTGTTGTAAACATCCACGTTATGAAAAAGTGAATACATTTTATTACAGAGGCTTCCTGCGATCCTGCAACGTTGCTGTGGCAACCATCTTGAAGACACGCTGCAGCAAAACAAGAAAAAGAAGGACAAAATACCAAGAGTGAGCAGAGGACAGGAGCGATTATAAGGAAAAGTTAGGCCATGAATTGTAGCTGCTCAATGTCTTAACGTTGATCTCATTCATTTCTCATTTATATTAAATGTGGCAATGTTTTTTGAGTGCTGCCTGTATTTAATTTCAATGTCAGTATTGTAATTTTGGTCATAATATATGTGCAGCCTTCTGTTCTCAAGGTGATCTCTTTCCAGACGCTATGAGAACCGAGCTCTGGCTGCCATGCGTTCTTCACCACAGAACCGGATTCTCTCTCGACTTAACTGTAAATCACTTCATGGATCTGACCCTGAGTGGCAGCTTTAGTGGCTTTCCTCAGCATATAATCTGGTCATCATTACAGCAGCTCCTCCTCCCGAAAAGAGAGATGGGACACGGTTTGTTGCCCGGCTGAGTGTCGTGTCAGGCTGAGATGGAAGTCCTTTTAAGATTATAACCGCCGGAAGATGAATATCTCCATTAATACCCACACAAACACAAACAACAGCAAGTTAGGCTGCAGCCACCAGTTGGTATTCTTGATAATGAGACTGTTAATTCTGTAAACTTTAACTGGTTCTGAATGTTGCTGCCTAAATGCATCGACTGCATATTGTAAAGGCTTAATTTGTGTTTTTATGAGGTCTCAAAATAATGATATTTGTGAGCCCATTTGCACACCTAAGCTCTAGTTTTAAAACTCAATGCGGGAGAAATATGCCAGTGCTTGTTTCTCATGCATACCAATCACATATGCAGTAAAACCGAAGGCATCATAAATCACCGAGGTGAGTGAAAGAAGCTGTAACAAGAGAAATGGGAAAAAATACTGGCAGGCCTCGTTTAAAAGACGGATGGATGGATGAGTAAGGGGATAAATCCTGCAGGCGCATAACACAACAAATGTGACATATTAAAACTGCTTCCTTCAGCCGTCTGTCTTTGCAAATTAATTGGGGATATTCTGCGACAAACAGCGAAAAGAGATGTCACAAAGAAAAAAAACGTGGACGCTGTGCTCGGGACAGGAAACTCGGGGCGCCGGGCGCAATTGTGAGGGACAAAACAAGTCCCGATTTTTCGCCTTGTGCAGGAATTCTGAGGCTTTGGCTCTATGCACTGAACAAAATGGCCAAATCCTGCCCTACCGGCACCACAGTCCCTTCTGAGATCATCCTTCACCTAACTAAATTGTCTCTTGAGGCTAGAAGGTTGAAGTCCAGTTGTCTCTCAAAAGGAGGACTGGGAGAGGCCTCAGGGAGCTAATATGAGAGCACCTCCCACTCAAGAGAGGAAGAGAACCTTTATTCTGAGTCCCGGTAAGTGTTAATGAAGCTTCCCATCTCTCACTCACTAGGACTCTTTGATTTCCCCACTTCCATTATATTTCAAATGAAGCACCTCAGCGCCTTTTTAAAAATGTATCTCTGACATTCCTTAAAAGAGAGGTGGATCCTTGATTGTCCCTACGTTGGGGTTTGAAAGCCCGTCAGAAAGCCAGCGTCAGTCTCCTCTGCCCACTTTTAAGGCCAGAGCGTGGCACTGTGCCGCCCAAGCCGAACCCTGCTGCATAATTCAACGCAGCCCCGAAACCTGTCTCATTAAGGAGCCTGGCCGTGTTCCATGGCACCGAGTACGAGACACTAAGCGACAGATCCGCTGCCAGTTTAGCAAACAGGCACAAATATAAAGGAAACCGCACTCTGTGTTTCCCGAAGCCTGGAACGCCAAACCGTGTCAACCTCGGCCTCAGACTTCAGACGCCAAACCGCAAACGTGCCGACAGGAATAGTTAACAACGGCAACGATGGCAAAAACAAGAGCAACACATTTCCTCCCGTATGAAACTCCGAGTCCTCTGATGCACGTGTTCAGCCAGGATCTATGCAGCAGATAACGGAGCCACGCTGCCGTGTTCTACTTTTCAACCAGCTTCAACCACAACTCAGCCGTCACTCTTGACATGATGCATGAATCCGACATCAAAATTTATAATGGAATGGTTCCAGAAAGCCCATTAGCACATGCATCAATCTCATTAGAATTGCACATAAAAGCAAAATGATTTCCAGCACGGTGCTCAGATTCTCCTTATGGATTAGACGTGTTACATGTCTGGAATTCATCAACATGCTATCGTGTTCAACACACCCGGCTGCCTCAACATCATGGCGGGGCTCCAGAATTGCTTTTGCTCCCTTTAGGTGGATTAGAGAACCATCTGAGGCTCCAAGTGCTTTCACTTTTTGTTCCGTGCTGTAGCATGTTCAACACCCCTGCCAGCTTTTTCAGCAAGCATATTTGGCTGTGGAGGTTCTGTAAATATCAGTATATCGCAAATTGCCATTAATCAGTGTGTTGTCTGGGGTGTCGGAGCGAGCCGAGCGACTCGCAGCTCTGCTCATATGTAAGCAGATGGGTGCTAATATGTGTGAGTGAGAGAGTCAGAGATGTTCTCTGACAGAACGTGATATAATGTGAGTAGCGAAAGGCAATTTTTGAAGCTCTGGATGCGTCTATTTTGTGTGTGACAACAAACTTTCTTGTGACTCTGACAAAGCTTGCCAGGTGTCGATTTTGTCGAATACAAAAAAAAACCACGTTCTAATAAAATAAAATAAAGCTGCAGGCTAGCATGCATAAGCTAGCATCCACGGGTATGAGTTGGGACGGAAAATATAGAGGATGATATAGGCATGGATCATGTTCATTTCTGGAAAGAACAAGTTTGGGCTTGTTAAACAGACAGGATGCACCATCGGGGGTCCTTTCCCTCCTTCGTCACAGGGGACAGCCATGACGCGCTTGTCACTTACAAGTTCCCACCACCGACCTTATCACTTTAACCCCCCTATCACGTTAAACATGTCGGCGTTTCTCAGCCCACGTGCCTGACCTCAGGCAGGATTTCCTTCAGCCACGCCGCACACTCATGCAAGCAGAGAAGGTTTGAGCTTTTTGATTTTTTTAAGAGGAAGGAAAGGAGCATATTTGCCTCCCGCTTGAGTGAGATTCTCATTTGGTGAGTGGATGGAGCCTGGGAGACGCGCACTGACCTGCTAAGTGAGGGGGGCAGGTGACAATCACAGCTCGGCACGAGTAGGTGTTGGTTTTGGTGCTCACCCTGGCCCACTCAGCATCCTGTCAACACAAAACACTCTCATCTCATCAGCGAGCTCAGCTGTATCAGTGACAAAAGTCGCGGTGAGACAGCGTTGCCAGTTTTGTGGAGAAATAGTAATGAAATCCCAATTAAATTAAAGGAATTATAATCCAGGCGTCATTAACAGCAGTCATCACAGCTGCGCCTTATTAAAACAGTCTTGTATGGATCCTGTTTTCTATCTAATCGGCCTCTTTTCTCACCATCTCAGGCTCTATCTAGGACTTTAAAAGCTGGCATGGGGGAGCTGTCAGCAAGTCTGATGCACATTCTCGTAGTCGCAGAGCTCTCATGCGCTCAGTCTGGCCCATATCTCCACAAAACGCCTCTGGTGATAATTAAAACTCACCCACCACAGAACGTTACTGTAGCGTTTTCCTTTTTTTTTTGCCTCTGACTGCGGAACAGCTGGGTGTTTCTAAAAGCTTCACACGAGCAATTATCTATTTAAGATTTCTTTTAAATTTTGTCTTTCGCCGGGATTTTTAATTATGACACCGCGGCGACTGCTTTCCCACAACGCCGTGTGAAGCCGAGCACTTTTCTGCCACGTTTCCGGCGGTCTTTGTGAAATTAACAAGTTCTGTTTTTTTCAGGTTGAGCTCCGTGAGTTTCAAACAAACATCTCTTGTCTCGGGGTTCAACTTAGGTGAACCAGGTCTGTGCATGTTTTATTCATCAGATTCCAGATAAAGCAAGAAGGAGCTTGTTATTTTCCTGCACTTTTCATCAAATACCAATCTAAGGTCTGTTGGTGAGGGATTATTTCATCCACAAACCCTAATTTCACTCACCTATTTTCAGCGTTTTTCCTAAACCGCTGAGGTTAGGGGACTAAGCTACTTCTTAAGCTTTGAATAATGGAGACGGTCAGCTGGAATAGACAGTGCCTTTGTGGGAGATGATCCGTTTCCCCACCGAAGGAGTTGTTATCTCTGTGGCACATTCCATCATTCCCGCAACGAGCGGTTACTGTACTTTACCTGCCATATGGTCATCACGCCTGAGCTCAGCTGGATATTCTGCCACTCGACACGCTCCGCCAGACGCTCGGAGAGCTGCTGGGTGCCTCCCTGTGGAGGGACAAATATCGCACATCACGGGGCCGTGTTTTACAGGCTCCTTCTTTAGAGGGTCACCGTAGCCAGATTTCAACTGGGTGCTGCCATCTGCTGCGAGCGGATGAATAAATGGATGGACGATCGAACTGTTCTGTCCTGTGAAAGTTTTGGCTCGACTGATGTGCAGAGTCTGAGGTCCCCTCTCGGTTACTGGGTCACGGCTCCTTATTAAAACACATTTAAAAACGCTAGCTGCAAAACTCCAGCGTGTAAATCAACCAAGCTAGCCTTTTCTGTCATATATTTAAAGATTTCGGAAGGAGTTTTCTTTGGACCTTTCTTTAAAAGTAAAAAAAAGTCACCCCTTGATTAGATTTCATCAGGATTTATACATAAGGGAGATGGAAACACTAACTCCTGCCTAAAGGTTTATTCTGTAAGAGTATCCATACACACTCCAACTGGCTCATCTGTATCTCTGACGCCCATGCTACAACTCTGCTCTGGTGAGCATACTTCTTAAAAAGATAACACCTAAATACATCTTTGGCCACTACTATTGTAGCCACAAATGAAAAAAGTAGAGCTACAAGGTGAAGATGCACTCAGGACAAAGGCACTAGACTTTGTTTTGGTCTAAACATGGGTGGAAGAGGCAAGTTACCTTTACTTTGAGCTCTTGAGCTGAGCCTGGGGAGCTTTCCAGCAGTGGCAGCAGTCCTCCGGCCGCAGCCACATACACCAGTAAGAACAGGAAGGACATCTGGGAGGCCTCTAAGCCAAATAAAGTCCTGCAGCTGATCCCCAGTTGTTCTTTCAGTGCTGGTAAAAAAGAGATGAGTGGACATGTACCCGTGCATAAGCAGTGATATAAACATGTGACAGATTACAGCAGTTATATTTCCCGATGGAAATGTGAAGATGGGGGTTTTTCCAGGAGCTTAAATCAGAGGTTGTGGGTTTTCTGTCCAAGCTTTTACTGTCTTAACTCACTTAAATCATCACAGATGTCCACATATCTGATTTAGAAAAAAAGCCCACCTGCAGTCCAAACATGCTTCTCGATGTATGACTGGAAGGTCATGCTGTCCAGTTCATCAGCGCCGGGAGTTGTTGAAGGATCCTCGATGCAAACTGTTGCACAGAGTCTCTCGATCTGAGTGTGAAAGATTAGTCGGAGTCACCCGCTTCCTGTCACCACCCCTCATCTATCCTGCACTGGAAACTGGCTCGCATCATCATATTTGGCTTGGAGCTGGTCCTAATAACGCAGCGTTTGGTGCGGGATTGTTGCCTCACCCTCCACAGCATCTGCAGGAAATCCATCAGCACCAGAGGAGACAGAGCTGGAATCCTGCTGGTGTAGGTGTGAATTCTGGCCCCCGGCCCGCCTGCGTGATACACCTTCTTGCCAACATTGTATTGTGGGTAAGTCTCAAGGCCCAGCTCCTTAATGAGCTCCAGAATGTGTGTTTGGGTACTGGAAGAGAAAAATTAAAAACGGTCCTCGAAGTGAAAGGTGAACAAATAAAGAACGTCTGAGTACACACACTCTACGAAAAACAAGTGCTTTTGGAATATAGCATTTAGTTAGACAAGTGACACCTGTCCTAAGACAAGTCAAAAATAAATAAAGTCCATGAGCTTACCTTCCTGTCCACTGTCCTCCAAAGTCCCACCGATCAGTGCCGCCAGCTGCGGGTATTTCTTTGGACACGGTGCGTCCTCCCACCCGATCTGCGAGACACAGGCTTAGCAAAAGCCTACATGTGTTCAGCGAGTTGGATCCAAAATATCTCACCTTTTCCTTCCAGGATCAGTATTTTCAAGCCAACGTTTCGTTTCCGGAGTAAATGAGCTGCACTCAGGCCGGAGAGTCCGGCACCGACAACAACAACGTCCCAAATCTCTGCTGCCATGTTTAAGCTTGCCCTGGGAAACAGCATTGTGTTCACTTTGCTTCTCTGTATCAGCGAGGTTATCACGCTTTCACAACATGCCCTTTGAACTGCGACCAGACGTGTTTGCAGCCTCGTTCTTGTGTGTGCAGACGGCAGCAACCTGCAAGCTTTAAAATTATGGGACACCATGAAGCAATAAAGAATTGCTGGGTTGTCAGGCAAAAGAACAGGGGTGCCAAATCCCAAGGAAGAATATATTTGTAATCCCAGGGACATTAAAATCTGTTTAATATTGTTTTTATTGAACGGATCTCATCAGTTACACAAAGAAATGAATAAATACAGTAACAAACACTTGGTTTTGTCTGTGGGAGCATCTTTAGCAACCAGCATAACACTGGCAGGCTCTTGAAAGAGCCATCGTAATAATAAAGAAGCCACGAGAACAAATATTGTGAAATGTTAATTATAGCTCCTGCTAGGAATATTATTAAACTATCAATAAATAACAACAGGACAAGATAGCATAGTAATAATAGGATTTAAAAAGTCATCCATCCATCCATCCATCCATCCATCCATCCATCCATCCATCCTCTACCACTTATCCGGGGTCGGGTCGCGGGGGCAGCAGCCTAAGAAGAGAAGCCCAGACTTCCCTCTCCCCAGCTACTTCTTCCAGCTCATCCGGGGGGATCCCCAGGCGTTCCCAGGCCAGTCGAGAGACATAGTCTCTCCAACGTGTCCTGGGTCTTCCCGGGGGTCTCCTACCGGAGGGAGATGCCCTGAACACCTCACCAGGGAGGCGTCCAGGGGGCATCCTGACTAGATGCCCAAGTCCCAAGTTTAAAAAGTCATTTGTTCACAATTCTCAGACTCTGTGAAACAGATACATTTTGTACTATGGATAAATGTGTCTATTTCACATTTTGTATATAATTTTTTGTTTTCTTTTTAAGCTTGAAATGTTTCTCAGTAATAAGAAGGTATTGTGACACTGCTTGGCCAAAACGCTGCTCCTCCGCTGACTCTGTTGCAGAATGGATATAAAAATATTGTGGACTTTTTAAACCTTTATATGGATTGGCACCTCACTCCCTCACTGAATATCTTCACCTCCACCCTCAGGCTAGAGGAGCCTTATGCCAGCTAATCAACCACTCGAGCCTCTTCTGTGCAGAGTCCAAGGGCTAACAGCGCCACAATAGAGCTGCTGGCACTCATGAGGGGATCAGATCACCCATGTCTTCTCATGCATGTTTTGGTGAGCCTTGCTCTTTAAATGAGCCTGACCTCTGCAAAGACAGGTGGGTAAAACATGGCGCCACAGTGCTTTGATCTTCATCAGACACGTTGATTCGATGTATTTTCCCACCAGTGCCAAAGCTAGTTGCCTTTTTAATGTTGCCAAGCCAAAAACTGATTATCTATTTTTTTAAATAGAGACTGGTGGCCAGTCCTGTGTGCATTTTTCACCCAGTATCTGCTGGGATGGAGTCCAGCACTCCCTGTGAGCTGATGAGTAAGCTGTGGTAAACAGGAAATGGATGTGTTTTTAAATTGAGCTCTTTGAGAGTAAAGTTCAGGAGAGGGACCACGCCTCCATCGCTACACCTCCTGTCATCTGAGCATAAAAGCCCCTCTTCCTATTTATTTAGACATTTATTCTTCGCTCGTTATCTCAGCTGGGGGTCTGTCTGTGATGGGGGGCATCAAGGCAGTCATCCGTCTTGCTCAACAGCCCGTTGACACTCCTCAACCCCTCAACACTCCGTCACAAAAGACTTGTTTACACCTCACGGATGGTGCGGCGTGTCCTGAAATGGGAGGTTGGTCGTTTCTACACCCTGAGAGATAAAGTCCTTCCCGGTGTAATTAATCCACCTCCACCGTGACCCCGGCCATCGCCGCCGTGCTGTTTAGAAAATGCAACCTTTTCCTTACAGATTCGGCAAATGTAAAGCCTTGTTTTCCCTCAAACTCATGCATATGCAAACCTGACAGGCGGGTGTGTTTGTCCTCCCTCGAGACCACGTGTTCTCCCTTTGTCTTCCTTTTCATTGAAACTGCAGCCCTGTGACAGATGGGGGGTGGGGAGGGGGGCAAAGTGAGGCGGGGGCATGAATCAGATGATATATTTGGGTTTTCACTGACTTACTCTCATTTGTGCTGCTGTTGCTCTTTTTATTTGGATATAAGTTGATAACAGATGAGATCACATGTGAACCGGCACAAACGCAATCATTTTTGGATGGCAGAAATCTTCCTGCGCTCCCTCGCTGTTCATCTCGTAAATTAGCTCTGAGTTTCTCCGAGTTGTTGCTCGTCCTGTTTCTTTGTATTGTTGAGCTGTTTTTCGATCTTGAAAAGGATTAGTGTGGTTGTGGGTACACAGAGGAGGCGGTAAATACTCTAATAGCAGCTCAATGACCACCCTGGTAAACAGGTAAGACAGGAGCAAGCGTCCAATCAGAAGGGGAGGACGATGGGGAGGGGAGGGGAGGAGGAGGAGGAGGAGGAGGAGGAGGTGTTCCCTGTGACACAGCAACCACAGCTCGTGCAACATTTTGGGCCTCAGCGCTCTCAGGGACTCTCCCAATACTAATTTCAATACTGGAAAGCTGCAGTGAAGACCTACTGGTTCAGCTGGAGAGACTGGTGGTTTGATTTTCAGCAGGATTATGTTCAAACACATTTGTCCATCGTTGTTGGGTGTCCTGTTAGTTACCACCAGCCTTTGGAAAACAGGTACGACTACACACATAATACGTGACTTTATTGTGTATTTCATTGTTTGTTTTCCCACTAGATGACTCTTTTCTGACTCTTTTGCAAAGATCATCACAGTAATCTTGATATAGAATTGTGCCTTCATCTTTGTTCATCATCTCTCAACTGAAGGGCTCAGGAGCGTTAGCCTCCCCAGTGCGTTACCATGGGGACCTTCTGCCTGCCCAATTAGGCTGTAGCTTGATGGTTGACTGTTATCAAGGGATTTGATCATGTATTGTTTTCTGTAAACTGTATACTCGAGTTTGTTTTAATGAACTTTGGAAATCTTTTTCTTGCTATATGCCCCATCCTATTTGGGGTCGGAGGAAGGTATCCCAGCACCTCATCCTTCCACCAAAAAAACATCTACATTTTGTCTGCTCCGGGGCTTGAACCGATAATGTCGACTCCTCAGCCCCCTCCCCTACAGACTGAGCTACCACCGCCCCAACTTGATTTGCAAAAATGATGTGATAGACTGGTGGCGCCCTGGTGAAGTGCCTTGAGGCAAGAAGGACCTAGTTTCCAATTCCTCTGGGACCTCTCCTGTTTGGAGTTTGCGTGTTCTCCTCGTGTACTTGCATGTACTCCGGTTTCCTCCCACAGTCCAAAGACCCAAAGATGTATCCGGGGGATACATGAATAGATGGATGGATGGATGGAGATGCTACCAATGAGGGATGAGATCATTTCTCATTTCCCAACTTCTCCATCCTTTTCATGTGCTCTTGTGAAACATCATCAATTGCCACCTGAGTGCAGTTCCAACTCTACTTAGTTCACAATCCACCAAGGAAGATCCTGGTTTCCTGGATGTGGACCTGCTCTCGCCATCTAAGAATCAGCAGCAGGGATGGCAGAAATGTTGTGCTTCGAAATACGAAGGTCCCACTAAGAACCGCAGACGTTCACAAGTCTGAGTACTGTGTACTGGGAAGCGGTCAGTAGGCATTTGCAACAGGGTCATGTTTGAATGTTGTCCGAAGGGCGGGGCATGCAGGTGACGTCCACGGGCCCGCTGACCATGCAGAGAGCTGAGGGAGACGGCGTGAGTTTGGGGTGCAGGTACAGGACAAGCCCTTCAGACACCGGAGAGCTTGACATCGAGTGGTCCATGATCAATCCAGACACAACACAGAAGAACCAGATGGTAAGAATCCTTTTAGATGTGTGAACTGAAGGATCCCTCCACCATCTCCATCAAATTCGACTCAATTAAAAGTGATTTTTGACAGTACAATTATGTTATACCCTGTGAGATATTTAATTTTAGATTTCACACCTGTAATTATTTAGATTTCCACTTCATTTGCTGTGTTTCCTGAAGTTTGCAGTGTTGAACAACTACTGCCACATTTCTCAATTCCACGTCTAATTACTGACTAATTACTTTACTTTATTACATTATGGTTGTCTCAATTTATTTACCTTAAAGGTTCGTCTTTGTCTTTCCAGACAAACTCTTGCTCTTTTTCTCTCGTCTTTGTCTTTCTCTGAGTCTGTTTCTGTCTCTCTCACATACGCACATGTGATTTTTTAAGATTTATTAAACCCATTTCAAAAACGTTTTAAAAGAAAAACTAAAGAAGACCAAAGTTTGCGCCTCCATCGTCCGTCCATCTATCTCCACCTGTCTGTGAAGGATTAGCACCTTAATCATTTTCCCCCTGTAGGTAAAAAAAACAAAAAGGCCACTTTTTTCAAAAAGGCAGGCTCCTGATTAGAGGATGGGAATAAGAGTCGTATAAACAAAGAGTATCTGTGCTTCTTTGTGGCGCGTGTGCTCGGAGAGAAGAAATGATATCTTCTATTTCGGAGTTGATGTTGATCTTATCAACGTCTGAACTGGGCCTCATGGGTCATGGGTTCTGGAAGGAAACAATAATGGAGAGGAAAGACAGGCAACAAGCTGGTGTTATAACAACCCGTTTCCATTTGTCCCCCCTTTCATTAGCTCTTGTCTTACACTAGTGGCACCAAATACATCCACGGCAGCGGCGTGTTTGCTCACGGACTCAGCTTTGCTGCTGGCGACCCCTCGATGGGCGACGCCTCGCTGACCATCTCCCTGCTGTCGTTTGCTCACAGCGGTACTTACCAGTGCAAAGTGAAGAAATCACCAGGAGTGGACATGCTCAAGATGTCGCTGGCAGTAATGGGTAGGAGCCGCATCCTTGCAGTAAGACTACCTGGCAGTGCTATTCTGAGTCTGAGCAATAAAATAACACCAGAGGTTCTGCAGAGGGCACATTTTCTCCTGTCCACACTTCACATTGTAGTTATTTAAATGGATAAAATTAGTAGGCTCAGAATGCTTGTAACATGCAGAGTGTAGAGGTAGAGAATATATTTCTAATTATATTTGAAAAGCAGTCTTGAGAATGCTAGATCTGTAAAGCTAAATAATACCGTAGATTTCTGCACACCTCCCCTTTTACCTGCTTATATCTAAAGAACCATACATTTTTAAACATAATTAAAGAAGCTATGGCCGCTTTCATCATTGCCAGCCTTTAATCTGAGGAATATATTTCTGTTGTTTTGGAGAAACTGCAGGTATATTTTCAATGGGAGGCATTGTACAAAAAAGAATTTTAGCTTTTAATGATTAACTGAGAAGAAAAGAGGGAAAACAGAAGCCTTTTGTTGATGTGTTTGTTGACATTTTAAGGGAATTCTGCCTCTCTCCCTTGTGCAGGCTGAGTCACACTAAATCATAAGGACATGGAATAAAAACTTTCGAAGAACGACGACCAGAGTACGAGTTAACATCTAAAGCTAATTGGGTATTTTCTTTGACAGAAATGCCGCAAAGAGCCAGAGAGCAAATATGTAAACTCTCAAGTAAACTTTGATCATCCTACAAAAATTATATTATGTCCCAAATCTACCAACAAAGTCTTTCTCTTGACCCCTTTTGTAACGTCCAAGGATGCCATGTCCCATTCATAATGCGTTGTAAATATTTTGAGGTTTTGAGGTGCATTATAAATAAACCTTCCCAGGACCTAAGAGGGTCTTTATATAGCCTCATCACTGCTGCCCTCATCAAAGGCTTTAAAACAAATGTATTCAAAACGAGGAAAATTACCTATTTCCTGTTGTATTTCAGTGAAGCCTTCTGTGCCAAAGTGCTGGGTGGAGGGGGGCGATGTGGTAGGTGAGGCTCTGTCTCTGCACTGCAAGGTGGAAAAAGGCTCCCCTCCCTTGAGGTACTCTTGGACAAGGATAAGTGGAGGCCCCTTCCCTGCCACAGCCACACAGGGTAAGCATGTCCTCTACTGACTTTGTGATGCTACTACATGTTCAACATGCTGCATGTATGTAGAATGGTCTTGGTGACATAAATCTCTGATACCTGTTAAATCCTTTGGTAAACTCTCCTTCCCAGCCATGCTGATCAACACTGGCAGTGGGATCACAGCTACCCTCTCCAGAATCTGATCATCAGTCCTAAATTAGATTTTGTTATATAGTCCCCTCTATTATCACTAGAAGATCTATCCTTTATATAGTATGTAGCTATTTTATAACTTTAAATCTGCCTCCCCTCTCTGCTGTGGCAGAGCTGGGATCTAGACGAGGTTTCTGACTTGTGAAAAGAAGTTCATCTCCTCTCTGCCTGCGTTTGGGCTGTTTGGTTGTCAGTTTTTAACCCAATTCTTGTAAATCTCAGTAAATAGCACTTGTCCCAACAGGAAGGTTGTCGGTTTGAATCTCACCTGAGGTTGATTGTCAGTTGGACCAGGTGAAGATATGGGTGCTACAAACAAACCTGTTAGCTTCTTATTTGCCAAAATAAAGATAACCGAAAATGTAGATTAAAAGGAGAAATCGTTGCTCAGCAGAAACCGTTTGCTCTCTCCAGGAAGGTGCAAAGGTGTGCGTAAAATTCCCAGCATTCCACGTGGTTTCCTGCGCCGTCTTCCACTCTTTGCTCAGATCCATCCGCTCGTCTGTGTGTGTTTCAGAGGGTGCGACCGGAGAGCTGAGAATCACCAACCACTCCCAGAGCTTCGCAGGCCTCTACGACTGCCGGGCCAGCAACACCGTCGGGGCAGAGCGCTGCAGGGTCGTCCTGAAAGCTAACAAACGTAAGGAACTTAAACAGGACATTCCCATCCACGTGGCAGCGCAGGACGCACTCACAAGAGCAGAGCGGACCTAGATTTCTTTCTTTAAGTGTTGTGTCTCTGTAGACGTGCCGGGGAGGAGGGGGGGAGCCCGCCGGTCCTCGTCAAAGGCTTCGGCCTGGTAATCATCGCTAGCTCGACAACACAATCATGTAAACAGCTTTGTGGGATAGGATTTATAGGGGATAGGATTTAACACCCAGATGTGTTTGTTCACGTCCACCTCTTCCTCTGATTTGTTTCATCCTTTTTAACTCCCGACCTTTCTGGGATCTGATTTTTCTGAACATTCGGATTCCAGTTAATCAGACTTAAATGGTGCCGCTACTCTTCCCTTCATTCACAAACAAATCTGCTATTCGCCAATCGCTTCAAAAAGCACCTAAATGGAGTCAAAGTCAGATTTGCTACTCCACCGGAGAACAAAACCAACAAGAACAGTAGCCGGCACCTCAGAACCACCGGAGCGGTCTGGGCCAGGATGAATCTGGCCGCTCTAAGTGCAGCAGTCACTGATTCACCACGGAATAAATCATCCCGCACAACTGGGCTTTCCCAATCTAGGGATCCATAAAATAAGTTTGTCTTGGAGGTCCGTGGAGCAGATCCAAATATTACATCTTGTGGGGTCTATTAGTTTGACTTGCAGCGCTCCGGTGCTGCTCCGAGGCAGGTGATCATCCCTTTTCCTCATCTGCCGGCAGCAATCTCAGACAACTCTGGCCTTTAAAGGGAAGACGGAGCGGTTGCAGACGCGCTGTTTAAAGCTGCTCACATCCTTTGTTCTTGGTTCTTTGGGTCGTTCCAGCTCCAAACCGAGCCGGCGTGATCATCGGCACCATCGTGGGTTCTCTGCTCCTTGTCTTCATCCTGCTGGCCTTCCTGGCAGTTCTCACCTGGAAGCTGAGGAGCAGGTATCGGCCGGAGAAGGAGTTTTCCAACGAAATCAGGTAGGAGGCCTCGTCCTTCTTATCTGGAGGGTCTGCGGAAACGTTGTCGTATGAAACGAGTATAAATGTGCAGAGGTTCAGCTATTTTCTAGCTTTTCGGCGCAAAAACAACGACGACAAGCAAGCAGGAGAAAGAGCAACTCCAAGGGTGGATTACAAGCATTCCAACAACACAAAACAAGCCCACCAAAGTGGCTTAGATAAAAGTTTGAACTAAATCCCAGACTTGAACTTCAAATTCAAAATTCAAAGCAGTAAGTACAGGCAGAACACCTTTCCATTTAAATTTGCACCTCTTTTCCAAAGACTGTGCAGACTTTTTTTAATTCCCGCCTTCATAAGGGGCTTTAAATGTGCAGATGGAGCCTGCTGGGCTCTTATGAAGCCATCTGTATATGCTGCAATTGCCCAGAGAGAAAAGTATGAAGCTGAAATGCGGGACCCTGTTCTGATGCTCCTTCCGATTTAAAAACCCAACAACCTCTGAAGGGCTGGACCGACTCTTGGACACGCGATGAAGCTCAACGTGTCCGATTTTGTTCCGTCGAAAGGCGATGTCAATCAAACGAGGCTGTTTTTAACGTTCCAGCCCTGAAGCGCAACAGGAGTTTCTCTTCCAATGTTCCGACACCTTTTAGAGTGACCACACCAATATAAGAGAAGTCTACGAACTGGTGCAGCTAGACTGGCCAAAGGTCACTGGTTGATCTGGACGCTAGCTATTATTCTTAAAGAGATGCCAGTAAAACAGACAAAAAGAAGAAACACTGCTTTATGGTGCACTAATTAGGCCGTGTGGCGCTTTGTAGCGCTGTCGGGATGTTAAGTGAGGTTCGCTGTACCCTATTTAGCGCACCCAATGTATCCCATAATGCAATGTGAAAAGAAGTGTGCATGTTCCCATCATCCTCTGGGGTTGCACACGAGATGCAAGACGTGACATTAATTATTCAGGATTTGGCTGATTATTAATGGCACAGTGCACATCTACGAACATCTACACGCCATTTAAAGCTTGCTGGTGTCGTAGCAGGAAGCAGGTTTCCAGTTTATCAGCGAGTTCCCTAAATAGTCTTGTACAGTGAGTACAGTACCGGCGAACGAGACCCCAGCGAGCGCTACGCCAGTGCACTTTAAGTCCGGCTGAATCCGTGATTAAGAAGTGAAGTGGATAAAGGAAAGGTGCGACTGAGTGACAGAGGAGAGGGGACGGACTCTCAAGCAGCCCCACGTTCATGGAGGAGGACAATTCTGTGGAGGTTCTCTGGTCTGTAGACGCAATAAACCCCAGTGGTGGCAACTTGTGCCACTGGTTGAGCTCACAGTTTGCCATCATGCAAAAAAAAAGATATAATTGGCACAATACTGTCCAGCCAGTCCCCATTCTTGCTCTCGCAGCTGAAGCGCTCTTCCTGAATGTATCAGGTTAGCGTTGATGTAAAACAGCCCACATGATGGCTGAAAGAAGAGCAGCATCCACGTGGGAGGACCTCGCTGTAGATGCAGGAGCTCTCTGAAGGCAGAGCGGCGCCAACCTCCGCTGCTCTCAGATCCACGAGAGGCTGAATTAAGCGGCCTAGCTTAAGTGACGGAGGCGAATGTCAGGAGAGATAGAAGGTTCGAGTGTCGAGTCACTGTTGTTAAAAAGTTGCTAATGTAAACGACCTCTGAATCAGAAGCAACACGTCAGATATGTGAGGTCAAAACATGAATGACACCAACGATCCTCTCCAAACTTTGGTTCAGAGGCTAATTTAGCGCCGCTGAATCTGAAGTGCTAGTTTATGGTAGATTATGCCAAATTCGCCGCAGCGAAACACAAATTCCACACGAGTTTACGCACAAGTGCCATTGGGTTTATGGTCTGTCTTGCCAGTAACAGTTAATTGCACCAACACTTTCGCTCCGAAACAAAAGGCTGTGATATACGAGCGCGTCGTTGCAGCCTGCAGCCGATTGTTTCCCCGTCCCAACAGTCGGCGCCACCATCTGCCATGGAAATCAGGGCTTTGACAAAAAGCATCATTACCGGGAACTCTGTCAGACTTGGACTGTGTAATTGTTCCTATTCAGATTCATCCCTTATTTCGCCCAGAGGACAGTTTTTGTTAACACAACTCAGTGGCGCTGCGGCGATGCTAAACGATGCAAGCTAATTAACCTGACCAAATTAGCTTGTAGTTCCCACACCGGGGGTTGTTGAGTTTTACAAACGTTTATAAACCCAGCTCACGATGAGAATCTGATGGTTAGCAGGAATACAGAGGGGGGCAGTCCCTGCTTTCTCCTCAAAGCATGGTGGGATTATGTTCACACACATTTGTGTTCCAATTGTTTCAAGCACAATTGGAACCCCCCCCCCCGGCCATGACCAGCATTCAAGAGCCCCCGCACCATAACTTAAACCTGAAAAAGAAATCGAATTTGTGGTCAATTTAGGCGGCGAAAGGCAGGCAGATCCTGTAAACGGCAGAGGTTAAAAAGTCTCAGTTCATTTTTCTTGAACGTACCAACAAAACTATTCACAAGTCCCGAAAATTAACGGTTCTTGTCATAACAAGATGCATTTGGAAGCACGCTCCCACTTCTCAAACAGCAACATTCCCAGTCTCGTTGGCTTCCCCGTCATCACAATCTGCCAGATTGAATCAGCTGTGATCCCAGCTGATTCTGCGGCGGAGCAGGATCGGATCACATCCTTCTTCTGGTGTCAGGACCGGAGCGAGTATAGAAACAGAGAAAAGAAGGTGGAAGGGAGAGGAGGCGCTGGCGAGGTTACAACACAGATCCGTCCTCCTCACCTGTGGGCGGGGGGGGGAGACATTAGTGGGTTTCATGAACACTCACACACCTTTTTAATTCTCTCTTTGTGAGGACTGCCAAGGACATAATAAACTACTGAACTTCCTAAAAGAAGCCCGATGTCCCAAACAACCCAATTTTAACCTCAGCCTTAATAACAAACACTTCTGAATCTGCGAGGACCACCCAATATGTCCTCACTTTGCTAGTAGAATGCATAGTTGGGTACTCGATATATAGCAAGTACAAGAACACTCACACGTGTACTTTTATGTTTATGAGGACTTGTCTCAATATAAATCAGCCCCGGCCCATTATGCTAACCCGCAACCATCCCTTTAAAGGTGTGTGTCTCCACTTCACATAAAAAACCTTGTTCATTAGATCCCTATTTTAAAAGCCCTTATACAGCATGTACTCATCCGTATGTGTGTCCATCCTTCCTTCGCCGGCTGCAGCAGCATCCACAGTTTGTCAGTGAAATTAGGCCGTGAGATGCTAAACAGACTCATCAATGGCCAATATGAGTTATGATTTCATTACTGGTGCGAATGATTTTTAGCCTTGTTCACCGTTTGGTCACGAGTGTGAGAGAAATTAGTTTTGATCCGTTGTAAAGGATTTTGCATTCGTTTGATGACCTTAATGACGGAAACAAAGCAAATCGGAAGCCCATCGCAGCCATACTGATGAGCTCAAATGGAACAAATTTAACGGCAAAACAGCACAACGGAAACCTTCAGACGCGAGGTGCTTGACCTTGACCCCTGCTCTTGCTCTGGCATCCAACAGGGAGGACGCCCAGCCCCCAGTGAGCCGCCCGGTCAGTCGCTACACGGACAGAAGCTCCGCTCGGTGCCCTCAGGTTCTGTACTGCGAGGTCAGCCGGAGTGAGCCGGACTCCTTCGGGGGAGGCAGAAACACGGCGTCCATCCACAGCCAGACACGCACGTCCGTCAGACACGCGTACGACAGCGACTACTAGGTCTGATGAGCGGCTACGGCTAAAAGGTTAGCATTCAGGTCAAAGTCAGGACTGAATCTGGATATAAAATTTATAGGCTATAGGCACATTTAATATGCCTATAGTCTGTTACATCCACGAAGGCTTTGAAATAAAGCTTTTTTCCTCTGGCACTTGAATCATATAATAAAAAGACAACCAATGAAGTGAAATAAAAAAGCTTAATTTCTAAACTTTTAAAAAGGAGATACTGGCTGGGATCTAGCTGGCTGATGCTTTTACCTCAAAGTGCGACGTCTTTGTAATTTCCAGTAAAGCCTTAGCCTTGGAACACTGAATAACTTCAGAGTAGATAGAAAATTGCACTTTATTTAGTTTCCGATACCCTGAAGACAAAGCTTTTGAAGATGGAATTGGTCACTCGTGGCTGATGTCAATGTCTTTTCTCACGGCCCCATTATTAATGCCGCCTAGCATGACGCTGACCGCATCGTTAGCGCAGTTTAGCACAAAACCCGAGAAGGGGCGTCTGCCTAAGAGGACAATATATCTCTGGAAAAATAGTCCAAATTTCAGACAAGACAGTCGACAATCAAAATATCTGAATAATATACAACTGCCTCGATAATAAATCACGGCTAGTCGTAACACTATCGAGCTGTTCCCTGTACGCTTGTAATCAAACATGTAAAAAAGAATCCAGCGTCACGAATGATTCTGACTCGCATTTTAACCAAAAGAGAAATATTTATTTCATGATAGACCTCATTTGGAAATACTCAACCATTCAAAGAAATGTACACGATTAAGTACACGTTTCAAGGATGTATTGACAGGTGTTGAAATATCAATAGCCACATGCAATGGTTTATTTCTTTTTTTTCAATTTTCACTACATATACAGCGACTCACAGAGAGCCCCCCCACCACCACCGTGCTACGCAGCAGCAGGACGTCGGAGCTGCAACGTGCTCAGTGTTTGCGTTTTTACTTCTCAAGGAGACGTTCGAAGGTTCAAGAAAACGGATTAAATCCGGCCCTTCGGAAAGATTTGCTTGATTTTGGTGTATTATTATGAAACATTCAACCGAAAAGAAACACGTAGGTGGGTGTGAGAAGCTCTGGGCCGTTGTTACAAGCATTCATTCGGTGTTGTGTGTAATTTCATATTCTATTTATATGAAATATGAGCAAACGCGGCACAGCAGGGCCCGAGGCAGAGGCCTTCGACATCCGGGTCAGATGGACCTCCTCCCTGTGCTGTGGATGTTTTGGTATATTTATGGCCCTGCAGACTCCCTGGAAGTAAAGAGAACACTGATCACCGTAGCCCGACATGAGCGCTGGAGTCATGTCGTCGGTCTGCACAGCACCAAGCGGATTCCACATCAGTCACGAATGGACACTCAACAGAGGGGAGGAAAAAGCAAAAGTCACCCAATCGTCCGCTAAAATAAGGCTGGAAAACGATCCAAATCCATGCAGGCATTAAAACATGGCTGTATTTGGCTTCAAATCATCGCAAAGGGAAAATAACAAAGATCCAGTTCCAAGAAAACCAGGACAAGCGGGCAGCCGATGCAGGACGGCGACATTTGGGCGCGTCAACGGGTCAGGCGGAAGCATCGACGTTAGCCTTTCGAATGATTGCATCCATCAGCGTGTAGCACCGGGAACGCCGTGACCTGTGTAGCGTGATCGTTGTTGGCTATCAAACCGCCCCCGACTGCGTCCGTTCATCCGCCCAGCAGCCATTTTTGATAGAGATATTAAATGCTTCACCGTATTGGACTGGGACTCAGGAGGTGAGTCATCCTCACTTGGTTACATAACCCCCCCCCCCACTTCCCCTCCTTCAGTGAAGTCCTCCGGCGTGGACTGACCGTCTTTTTTTGGGATGGTGATGTTCTTTACTGGCTGTTGCTGAGGTTCAGTAAGCGACCATTCTTCAAAGGCACCATACTGTACATTGGTCTGTGTGTGTGTGTGTGTGTGTGTGTGTGGGCTGCACATACATACATGGAGAAGTAAAACAAGTCTGAAAGTCGATTCCCTCCACTGGTGTCAGCCCACAAGGCATCACCATGACAACTAAGGCAAAATCTCTCAACATTAAAAAATGATCCATCTGTTTCTGCTGTGTTTTGGGTTTTTTTTTTGTTTTTTTTAATTTATTCTCTTTCTGGTGTGGGTCCTTGGCGCCGCTGAAGCCGAAATCCACCTCCCATAGCAACCACGAGTCATGATAATAATCTCTATTCAATAAATTATCTGTACTGTACAAATATTTCACTTCACATAGATTGGCGACAAAGAGGAGCCGTCCTCGATGCAAAGTGGTCCACGGTGTCTCTGCTGCGTCCTCGGTTTAATAAAGCCTCTGCCGACGGACAGACAGACGGACGGACGGACAGCCTTTGTTCCTGTTCCTGCACAGAAATGCAACAGGATGTTCTCCAAAAAAAAATAAAAATAGAACCACAGAAACAGTAGAAACAATTGCTGAAAAATGTGTATCCAGAGAAAAAGTGTTGTTTTTCTTTCTGTGTTGTTATTTTCCAGGAGATCTCCAAGTTCTGCGAGAACAGTAGATCGAAGAGGGTTCCTGATCCAAAGGGACAAAGCTCGTCCCTTACTGCACGCCTTCTTCGTCCACGTAGGTCGAAGGAAACCATCCGATCTGAGGACAGGAGATGACCAGAATCATCCGACTGATGAATAAAACACCAAAGAAACAAATGCTCGGCGACTGATGTGTGGCGTCCTGGGCTCTGCCTGACCCTTAAAAGCGTCGCTGCTGCCTCCACACCAGCAGGAGGCAGCAGCGCGCCCTGTGGAGGCTGCCATTCGACACTGAAGTGGGCAGCCCATAATGATGCCCAGGCCTGCGGGCTCGCTCTGAGGAAGCGGCTCAGGGGGCAGAATAACGAGGGCTGAGCGGCTCTGCTTGGGGAGCTCAAGGTTTTTTGTTTTTGTAAAATAAACCTTTTACTCCAGTTCATCCCAGGTGCCTCACCTGGTCAGTAGCTGGAACCTTACTGCTCCTGTTGCTGTGGATTTTACTCTTAGCTAACAGCACCTGAGCAGTGGAGGCCCTGCGGCTGGGAAAGGGGCCAGTTTTAAAAGCTGACACTAAAACCCAAAGTGACATAAGGATGTTTCAGAACTGTCCCCCTAGATTTGACACTCCGCCGCCGTCCTGCCACGTGGCTAAATGGTTCAATTTGCGGCGTTGGGCTGAGTTACTGGGGCGCCCGGATTAAATCAGAGGAGCTTTTAAAGCTGACGGCACGGACGAACACGGCGCCTGTCGGCGGCGGTAACAGTCAGGAGACACTCACCCGTCCGTTGGCTTCTCCTTTCCACCATCCCTGGTCGCCGCCGATCTTGCTGTAGATCCTGACCATGTCGCCTTCTCGCAGCGACAGCTCTCTCATGTCCCGCGCCGCAAAGTTGTACCTGGCCACCGCCGTGCTGACCACCCGCGGCGTGAACACTGGGGAAAAAGGAACAATATGACCTTTCCGCCGCTGCAGGGCTCTCGGCGGTGGCGAAGTGGACGTGTCGTGGAGCAAATGAGAGGCGATAGAAACGGGACAACCTCGTCATTGCGAAGAGGAAATAAAGGTGAGAAATAAAGCGTTTGCATTCATTAAAGTGGTGACGGAAGGAAAAAAAAAGAGAGTACCTGACCAAAAAGGAGCGGAGCTCTGAGAGGAGGAGAAGTTGAGGCCCTGCGGACTGAGGAAGGAGAAGTTGTAGGAGGCGCATGTGGCTGCTGAGGGGAGAAGAGAAAGACGAGTGGACAAGAGTTGGACAACTGTTAGGAGGAAAGAGCATGCGGAGCTGGAGGGCCACTGAGAGCCACGAGAGTTGCGTGTGTGTTACGTGTGCGTCTCGCACGCCGGCGGTGGATTTAACGAGCACTTCGGCGTCACGGTAACAGCCACTGAACAACAACAAAGACCAGCGGTTCTTCGATATGTGTGTGGACGTGCAGAAGGAGCCCAGGGAGCCGCAGGTGGCCGCGACCAGCAGCACCACACGACTCCGCTCCGTTCCCGTGGAGATCGAACCCGGCCCGCCATACGCCTAATGGTCCGACGGAGCTGCCAGCTTTGACAGCTAGACCGCAGAGCTCATCGTCAGCTGACAAATTCCTCCACGTTGCCTCTCCGTCTCCGTCCACTCAGCGCCGCGCGCCTCCTCGCCAGCTCTGCGGCCCTCCGGGCGTCCTGCTCTCTAACAGACTCGCCGGCTGGCGAGGCGCGGAGGCGCGGGGAGTGAGGCAGCCTCATTTATTTTACCCTTCTTGTTAAACCCACTGCCAAGATAGCAAGGGATTAAATTTATAGGCCAAAACTGCACATTATAAAATCTCTCCAGTCAAATTTGTATTGTCACGATCACTCACGGAGGCGAGGAGATATACAGTAGGAGTTGGCGTACAATGTGCCATTAGTCACCGTGCTAATTAGCCAGTCAGCCACTTTTCCCTGCTTCTCCTCGGCTGGCCGTGTCCTCCAGCCTCTCCTTGGGAATCTGCAGTCTTCCATAGGCAGGAAGTATGTGTATAATGCAGGTTTTGCCTAATGGGTTCTTTTTAACTGAATAAATTTCAAGTTCCAATAGCAGCAGCTCCGTCTAAATCAAATGGATGACTTCACATTAAGGACTAATTTTGACAGTAAGGTTTCTAGTCTGAGCCTGGAGCCCGAGACGGGACCAGATGTCCCCAACGCTGTTCCATTCTGCAATTTAAATGAAAGGCCTGATTTACTAAAGGTTTGCTGAGCACAATGGCAAAAACAACTCTGCATTCTCGACAGCCAAAGCGGGACAAAACGTGGCGGTGGTGCGTCTATATTTGAAGTTTCAAAGGCGAGAGCGATCTGCACGTGCGCAGATGAGGAGGTTAAAAGAGAAATTACAGGCTGCACAAAGAGCCACATTCAGCGCTCACATTTGTAGACACAACATCCGCCGAGGGAGGAACGCTTGGAATTCTCTTCTTATTCAACATTAATAAAGTTACATTCAAAACTCCGGAATATTTCCTTGTGTACAAACCATAAAAGAAGGGGAAAAAAAGTGGACTTTTGTTTTGATTAGAAGATAGAGAAGAGGCGCGCACGTGTTTGTTACGTGTTCAGGATTTGAAAGGCAAAGATTCAGCCGGCCGTTGCTAATCATCAGTCCCCGCTGAATCGATCGCCAGCGGGGGTGTTTACATTAGAGCAGCTCACTGGTCTGGAGCACTCAGGTGTGTGTTAACATTAGCGGCGCTCTAATAGAGGCTACCATTAGTCTGGTCCGAACGGTTACAAGACAACATTCAAACGAGCCACAGTGGAACTGAGATTATTATTCGGTAGTTGAAACCCTTCCAAACTGCTGATGATCTTCCCTGGAGCGGATGTCCCTGAGGCCAGTCGATGCCGAGGAAGACAAAGAAACCAAGGGAGCGGCATCTCGGAGCGGCAGGCTTCACCGAGCATGTAAAATGTTAATGTCCTTGACAGCTCAATTAGAGCGTCGAACAGGTCTGGCTTGTCGGGAGGATCGGCAGGCTAAAAGCTTCTTTTTGGTCTTAAAAGCATCTGAAAGCATGATTGAGGTTTCAAAAGCTGCATCTGAACAAACCACAACGCATCGGCGGCATTGCCCCCCCGATGATGAATAAATAAATGGCGTGGAGAAGAATCGCCTTCACCTGGGAGGGCTGGATGACACGTAGTGCTAACAGCCCCCCTCACCTATTGATCAACAGGCAAAATATTCTGGACAGCATCCACAGAAAATACAAGATAAAAACTGAGGCTTAGTGAAGAGGAGGAAGTTGCTATGGTGATAACAGAAACACACCCACAGCTTACCTGGTGAGCGAGTACTGGCCCGAGTTAACGAACGCTCTCTCGACTTGTAGGGGTATCGCAACGTGGTGTCTAACAGCTTGAAGCTCTCTTTGAGTGAATGGGACTGGTAGTACTCCACCAGCTCCTGTTGGGTCGGTGGAGGAAGAGGAAAGGACAACCCCCCCCCCAACATAGTTTAGATGGGACCGGCACAGAGGCAGCGGGTATTTGCCGCCGTTCAACTCACCAAGAGGCTCTCGAACTTCTTGGCCTCGGTGATGTGAATCCAGCTGTCTTTCTCGATCACCTTGATGTGTTTGACTTCATCGTTGAATCTGGAAGTGTAAAACAAGCAGGAAGAGAAACAAAAGTGTCCCCAGAGATATAGTTAGTCCCTTTATTCCTCTGTTGAGGAACGTCTGGTTGCTTCCACCCGCGGGCTCCCGCGGCTGCTGTCAACAAGTATTAATCCACAATACAGTTTGACTTTAAGCAGCTGGCTCCATCCCTGCAGCCTCTTTGCACCTGTCCTAAAGACTAAAAGCCGTATAAAATAATTTCTTTCCCAGGACATCAAAATTTGACAGCTTCAGTCTGAACATTATTCCCCCCTCGCCGTCTGCATACAAAACAGACTTTAAAGAAGCAATTACTATGCAGTGATTAACCGCTGCTAACAGATACAAGGTAAAGGCTGCCTGGGCATGCCATGAGAACTTTAAATCCCACGTCAGTAAAAGCCATCCCCCGAGGACTTCCCCTCTCCCGCTACTGGGATGTAAAACACTAACTTGATGCTGATGGCGAAGCGTTCCGCCTCGGCTGTCCTCTCTCTGATAAGGTAGGTCCCGCTGCTGTGGGATTTTAAAAGGTTGTCCGCCTGCTGCCGCTCCATGTTCCCTGCAAACCTACAGAGATGCGGCGGATTAATGCGGCGACCTCGGATACGAGGTTATATAATCCAATAACGCTGAAGTGGCTTTGATGAGTGTTTGACTTCATCATCGGCAAATATCCATGAAGTCATTAACCTAATAGTGGGGGTCACGTTTGGGTTAGAATGAGATAATGTGAGTCTGGGAGTCAGTAGTGGCTTTAGGGCGCCCCCTGGTGGGGCAAATATTTTGCCAAAATTGGACCAGGAAACCATTATGATGGTATCAAAGCGAATGTTCTGCTGTGCTGATGTAGAAACTAATCACGAAGTTAACAGTGTAGAAAGGTCACTAATGGGTTTGATGAAACTTTTTCAACGCGATGAAGACATCAATGATTAATGCAGCAGGTGCAGGAATCAAGGTTCTTACCAAGGGTATCCGTAGTAGTCCGCTTCCCTCGAGGACTGCCGGCTGGATAATGACTGGAATGGCTGTCAAATACAGGGAAATGACAATATAATTTCCGGATGAAAACCTGAAAACAAGCAGCTTTCATGGCGCTTCAGACAAGAAGCAGGCCAGGCTCGTTGGACGGGACACTCTCCAGAGTGCTGCTGTTACACAACCCGAAGGGTTCCCCGGTGGTGTGTATGAGGCAGGGACCCCCCAGCCAGTGAGGAACAGTGACCAGCCCTGAGGTTACTACTGGGGCCACCAGCTGGGATGTACTGGACATGGAAATGGCGTTTTCTTATTCTTATAGCCACTATTGTTTCTTTGGGCTGATCCTGATCTTGAATATGGCCTCAAGTCTAACTGTACTATGAGATTATAAATTAGTTAGGCTTAATTACTGCTGGAAGAACCAGCTCCTGACATCAGCACATCCCTGCATGTGATTTTGCCGACTGCACTCACTGTTAGAGATGAAAATGGGCGTCTTACCTTTGGGTCCAAATAAGGTTTGACACACGAACTGGGGAAGAAGCCGCTCTTTTGCGTTGGCATCAACTTTCCCTGCAGGACAAAGGTAAGATTTAATATTATTACTGCATCGAGGCTGAGGCTGAGGCAAGCAAGCGTTAGAGGACTGTAACACACAGAGAAGTTCATTCCTGACAGGGAAAAAACACAATAAACTCTATAAAAGATGAAAGGGGTGACTGAAACAAAGCTGACAGGGGAGGGAGATCCGCAGCTTTTACACCATTTGGGGATGAAATAATGGCTAAATAATAGTTTCCAGAGAGTTCCTCTAAATCAGAAGTGTTTGAAAGCTACTGCCAAAAGTGCCAGAACCCCTCTGCTCATCCACCCCGCATGATTAACAGCGCAGCTCAGTGACACTGAACACTCCACTCAGATTCAAAGACTGTGACTTTGTGGATTTCAGATTTGGGGAAAGTGCTTTCTGGAGTGGACAAATGCAACGGGATTAACGTCGAAACATATTTCAGTTTTATGTGAAATACCTCCCACCACGTGGTGTCGGGATCTCCCTTCAGCAGCTCGATATAATCTCCCGTCTGAAAACAGAGCGGCGTCTTCCCTGGAGGCGCCGGTGTGCCGTGGTAGTTCCTCACTGCCACCATCTTGGGGCCTGAACACACAAGCAAAAACGAGTAGAAGAGGACTTCCTTTCCATTAGGTAGACGTATGCAGTAGGCCTGTAGGCCCTGTATAATCTCTCTTTTAATGGATTTTGCTTTTTATTTTAATGCATCGCACAACTGTCCTTCTCCCATGGTTCCAGTAGATGGCAGTAGAGAACAGCCCAAAACCTGCAGCAAACGTTTCCAGGACAACAGACAGCTTATGTTCATCTACATTTATGACACATTTATGGTTTGTCCTTACCCGATGATAACCCCGGCTCCTGTAAAAGGTAAACAACAACTTGGTAATCAAGTACTTATACAAGCAAAATTCTATAAAGGAAAAGAGTAAAATAAAAAACAAAGGGATGTTAAGAGTGCTGCAGTGATTGACTAATAGAGCCGATACTCACCAGATCATGAGGATCTGAAAGGAGGAAGGACAGAATCACAAAAGAACAGGAAGTTAATCAAGATTTTCATTTCATAGCCCACACACAAATGATAGGCATGGATGTAAATCCCTTAAGAAGCCAATAGTGCATCGCCCCGATGAATCCTTCATTTTTAATCAATATCCTGTTTTATTCTTGTCAGGAAGCATCATCTTTCACACTCACTGCAGTAGATCTGTGTTGCTTTAGTTAAATACCCAGTAGATTAAAAGGTGTAGCAATAAACAACAATAAAACAATTCAGCATGAAATTGTGGTCAAATTTCCCTAATATCAACAACTCGACAGACAATATTAAGAATCAGCTTTTTTCCAAGAATATTCAAAGACAGACGTACTGATTTTACAGATAGTGATGACCTCCAGACATTCTTTGTGTGCTCCTGTCCCACAGCGAGAGCAGTAGTAGCCCTGATAGAAGATTCCCCTACAAAGAGAGAGAGACACACACACACACACACACACACACACACACACACACACACACACACACACTTAAACAATGCAAACAGGAAGTGCCCCAGACACGAATTAACTCCGTGCCAGGGCGGCAGGCAGAGACTTGCTGCTTGTTACTGCACGTCTGCACTTGTATACAACACAAGCTCGTTCATCATTTTCACACCTTACTAACTTAAAAAAAGGCGAAAAAAAGGCACAAAAACAAAACAATCTATTTACAACAGCACTACCGGCCTGTATATGCTTCAAATACCATAACACTGCATGTCTTGCACGCTGCCACGATGAATGCTGAGTGCCATAAATCATGTTGGGATCTGCCGGGGCCGCAGCAGTAATTAGCAGCTAGCTTAGAGCGAGAGCGTCGGTTTCTGGCCTGTAAATTTAGGTCAGCCAAGCCGTGAAAAGCGCGGGTCAATATCCAGAGCCCAGTTGAGCCCTGTGGATGGGATCGAGCTGAAAGTGGGTTTTCCAGCAGCGTGGGTTATCCCCGCCGCCAGCAGGCAGGACGCACACATGGGAGGAGGTGCGCTTTCAGATACAGCGGGTGGTGCTAGCACGCCAGTAAGCCTCACCCTTAAATATGCTTTAATGGAGCACCTGGTAAATGTTTACATTTCACACCTCTAAATTCTAATACCAGGGAATCAGTTGTTTTTAATTTCCCAGAGATATTCAGGCACAGTCATTCTCATCTCTGCAGCCTTTTCCTCCACCATCTATACAGTCTAGTGGCAGAAGGAACGGAGAGACCTGGCCGTTAATACAATAAGCCACTTGACTTTTACTGAGCCGGTATCACAAAAAGTGACTAAGAGACTTCAAACACGTTCCACAATCCTGCTTATCAAAAGACCTGCTGGGCCTCCATTCACACCGGACAGGTCGTTTTTTAAAGCAGCAAAACAGTAAATGGTGACCTTTCTGATTTAGAAGCAACGTCTGAGCTTAGATATCCCAGAATGCACCTGTTCCCACCGTTATAGACACTAAGCACAAGGGGAATAGTTTCAGGGTTTAAATAAACACCAGGATAACATGAGAAAAGGAGAGGAAACATAATAACCTTAATGTCCATCAGACAAAAGAAATGCCTTAAGTTATTACAATATTCTGGAAGCACGAGCAGTTACCTTAGGAGCATTTTGCAGGCTCGACAGTTGGTGTTTTTCTCAAACGTGTGCATTTGGAAGTTATGCTGATTGGCTGTGGCTCTCTCGGGCTTGATGTTGGACCTGGATGTCAATAATAAGGACTGTTTATTGACTAAATCATAACGCATCTGCATCTAAAGACAACAGTGGCTGCAACCGTACTCACATGGCCATGTCAAACTGCTCCATCCATTTCCTCTTTGTCTCCTCTGTTTTACAGAAGAACTGGAAGCCCTGCTTCCCTTGTAGTTGGATCAGGTAGAAGCCATAAGACCACTGGAGAGAGAGGATGGGTGAGGAACAGATGGCAGGGAAATGGATGTAGATGGCAATGATGTGAACACAAGACGCTTGTCAAAATATTAAGGATATCTGGAGTTGTTTACTGGAAATGAGACCGTATTTAACTAATATTTGCTCCTAATGATTATGATCAAGAGACAGATGGACAGTCACGGACTTGGACGGTGCGCATGCAGCCCCGGCACCACGTCCAGAACCACCACTGCCAAAAAGGGACCGCGATGAGAGAGTGAAAGGAGGAGTTCACTTGAGCTTACCATTTTTCCACTCGACTGGCAGGCATGCAAAAAAAAAGAAAGAGACCAGAGAAAGACCCGGTTACACATGCAAGCATGGACACGACACATGCAGATTCCAAACCAAACCACAACAAAGCCGTGTTAGACTGATGGCGCGATGCACTGCGTGGCCTTTTACATGAATCCTAACAGGCAGGCAAAAATTCACGGTGGGTACTTGAATGCATCATTTCTAGCTTCTACTGTATATCTGACCATCAACAACATCCTTCAGCTCAAGGACAACATTGACAGTGATTACACGGGATGATTCATTACCTGCTCTGCTAGACTTTTCAGGTGATCTCATGGCCAACAAAATCAATCCGTGCAATCGCTTCACTTCTGGATCCAAAGCTGCTCTTACCTTTTTCATGTCTCTGTTGTTCATGGGGTCGTCCGACATCTTATAGGACTGCAGCTCGATAATCTCTTTGAGCTCATAGCTGTAGCCTTTCCTCTTGCAGACGATGACCACTTTATCAAACAGGAATATGTACCTACGGATACATACATGTGTTAGCCATTCATAGGGGCGAATGAGCCACAACTAGCATCAGAGTGCTGCTTCGTTTGGGAATTTCACCTGTCCTGTTTGGTTCGGTTGACGATCGAGCACACCTTCAGCTCCCCGTCGATCTTTGGTCGTCCGTACTCCTCCAGTCTCACCTGCTGCTTAGGAGACAAGGACATGCAGAATGTCAATCCAGCGCTGTTTGACTTTCAGTTCTAATGAGAAGCCGTGAATAATTCAGACTTGAACTTCAGATTGGTAACGACAAAGTCCCGCAGCGGCAGCAACACAGGAGGGCGACTGTGACTGCAGTAGATGCAGCATATTTTATCAAGCCAACATTTATCGTGAACATCTACTGCTGCCTTTTTTCATGATTTCTTTAGGGTGTGACTTAAGTGCGGCGTCATGGCATCTCGATGCACCGCCAGACAGAAAACAGGATTATTTTCAGATACGTGTCAGTTCTCTGATGCCACTGAGTCGAATCTGTTACTGACAGACCGGCAGCTGCAAAGACGGATTTATCATTGAATCCACTGAGCTATTGTGGACTAAATAAAAGGAGCCGGTGTGACGTGCATATACATACGCCCAGCTTTTACTTAAAATAGTCCTTTGTGACATTTGCAGCATTGTCTAACTTTCCAGAAATAGCTTGAAACCCTGTTTATTTCTGCCGCTGTCATCGCGGCAGAAATCTTCCTCCTCTCATCACTTTTAACCCTCTGTTTATTTTTATACTGACTAATTGAAAACGGAGCACCAGGGTGGCGAACACCCCGCGTCTGTCGCTGAAATTGATTGGGAAAGTTGCTACTTACAAGATTTTCGATTGAACTTTGGAATTCGCTGATCTTCTTCAGAGTCTCGTTGTCCCTCTTGACTTCATTGATGTACATGGCCAGGTCCTGAAGAAGAACTCGCGTTTCACACTCGACTAAACTCTGACATTTGACACATTACGGGCCACAGCGGCTCCCAACAAGCTTTAAACCCTGTTACATACTACATGCATACATATTTACACACACACACACACACACGCATGAGGAACCTACAGCACAGACCTGCATCGCCTCCAGAGCTTCTTTGAGCTGCTGTCTCTCCGGTCGGTCATTGGAGTGACTCAAAAGTTCCTGTGGAGGAAGATAAATACAGTATCGTCATCTTATTGTCATCGCAAAGAAAACTGAGTTTCATATAGAGAATGGAATTTACGTCTGGTAACTTATGCGCAACATTAATGACCTCAATGGAACATTATGTGGCAATAGACTACAAAATAACTGTGCTTTGCACCTGCACAGGCTCAGTCAGGGCTGTCACGCACAGCTGGAATTGAATTTTGGCTTCTACCGCCACGTCCGGCATTACACAGAACCTTTTATTTCATGACGTTTGCCGCCATCATCTCTTTGATGGTGGTTTCCAATTCTCTCCAATTTTCAAAAGCATAAAAGAGGTGCTAAAAGCAGACTGCAGGACCAATTACGTTTTATAATCGACTGGTTTTTGCTGATGCGAGGCAACACTATCACAAATGAAAACAGTTCCTCTGAATGAACATCTGTTTGCCACCTGTGCTTCCCTAAGAATAGGTATTATGTAGACATTTTTAATAAAAGTGCACTGTGAGTTTCACTGTGTGTAAAAAAAGCAATCC
This sequence comes from Takifugu rubripes, assembly GCF_901000725.2. Taxonomy (NCBI): domain Eukaryota; kingdom Metazoa; phylum Chordata; class Actinopteri; order Tetraodontiformes; family Tetraodontidae; genus Takifugu; species Takifugu rubripes. The sequence goes on from NC_042290.1 coordinate 3,649,745, forward strand.
TGAGCATATAAAGTGTGTTTTTCCAGTGAAATCCTGATTATAACAAATTACCTGATATTTATAAGAGTTCTGAGTCAGTCCTATTCGGTTGTGCAGGCAATTCTGGCAGTGATTGTGTAGATGAAACCATTAAAAACAGCTTCAGGTCAGTGTTTTTAATCACTGATTATGAAAACGAATCTGTGCTGATATCAGCAGATGGAAACACTCTTTGTATCACAGCAACAACTTTCCAGAAACTACTCAGTTTTATCTCCTCCCGACCCAGATGAGCTGCAGATGTGACCATGTGGTTTGCAATCTCTTCCTATATTTTATGTGCACTGCTTGTAAAATTACAATGGATATAAAACCCCTAGAACAAGGTGGGTTTATCCTTCACTTTTAAACTAAAATTAATTGGTCATAACTTTATTATTTCATTCAAACTGCAGCAGATAATGTCATAAATGACTCCAGGATGCTTTAACAGTCGTTATCTCCATCAGCGTTATAAAAGGAACATTTCGTATGCAAGAATTCACATTTTACATGAAGACTGAACCCTGAAACAAATTGCCCATATTTGTGGACGTTAGCAAGAAGAGCCCAGCCGTGTAGTGTGTTATGAGGTGTTCTTCCCAGTGACCTGCTGACTCTGCGGATCCTGCTGCTCTGGCACAAGAGGAAGAGGTCACTGAACACACCGTTCGGTCCATAAACTCAACACGATATGAAAGAAATGGAGGGAAAAAAGTATTTAAAGTCAACGACATTGCTTAAGACGGAGAAATCACACCAAGCGGAGGAGCTGCAGAAAATCAGCTCAAGATGTGCCTGTAAGCATGGCGGGATGCAAACGCACAGAAACAGGACTTGTCAGTGCGACGGGCCTCCAGGCAGAGAGCAGCGTTTCGCCCTAAAGCTGTGGGAAGCGGTGAAATGGGGGACGTTTAATCTGATTACGCCACGCTTGATTTGACCTCGGCGCCTCGCTGGGGCTCCTGCTGGGGTTCGATTCGAGCCGAGAGAGGTCGCAGCGGGGCCTGTGCCGGCCGACGTCACCTGATGCAAAACACACCTCTGGAGCGAGTCCATTATGGAGTGCGTGATGAACTCGGGCGCTCATTTATAATGGAGATGCAGTCAATTAATCATGGGGAATATTACAGTGCCCACACTCCACAGTCTTTATGAGGCCCAGGCAGGGCTGATGCCTGTGATTGGTTACAGGCTGTCCCTCTCACCAATAAAGCCCTGAGGTAGTACATTCATATAAAGCATTTACTATGACTAGAAACGAAGCAAAGGTGGCGGATAACTGTGTATGAACCGTGCATTGTTTACCCTGTTTGGAAGGCTCGTTATCTAAACCCCTGTTGCTGTGACTGGAAAACCTGGACAGGGAACAATAATAATGGGCCTGTCTTCCTGTACCTGCTGCGACTGAGCTGTAAAGGGGGGTTTAAGTGGGCTGCATGCTCTTGCCTTGAGTAGCAGATGATACTTCAGCACTCTCTGCATGGGAACCACCAGAAGGTCTTGCAACTTGAACTTCCCCTCCTGCACCTTCATTGTGCATTCCTGTGGAACAACATGAGCGACACAGAAACGATTACACCTCGCATAATGCAGCGTCGCACATTTCTGGCCAAACAAGCCCCCCCCATTCACGGTCCAGTAATTCATTGTGCTTTGTTTCTGATTGCTTCCACACATTTGCGGGGTATTCCATTAGCCATAATGAGGTCAGTTCATTCTTTTGGGACCAGATGAATCTCTAGCAGTGTCACCATTTGTGATGCAATTATACAGCGTGCTGACAGCGGCAGATTCTTCTGACTAATAAATACATTTCTAGATTTTTCTACTGTTTTTTTCTACACATTGTTGATTGTTTAGTAAAGCACCCAGAAACAAGCAGAGATTAAGTCCAAGTTTCTCATCACACTTATGTTCTCATTTCTTTGCCCTGAGCTCCCTGTGCCATATATTGCTTTCCTACCCTTAAAAACATTTGCCTTCATCCTCAATTTAATTATCTTCACAATAACAGCTCATAAATCCTGATGTCTGGCGGCAAACAAACACATTATGATGACTATCACTCAATTCTAAACTACATATAGTAATTTAAATTGACTTGAGAGAACATCAGCAGAATGAGCCCTAAATGACCAAATTAACTAGAAACTCACTTGTTTAGAAATGTTTCGTCACGTTCAACTGTGATGACAGAATATATCACATTGATTGCTTTTCTGATTTCATTTCGATGGGTGGACGTGACATAGAGAAATTTACTGAAGTCAATTTGCTTAATTCTGCTATTATAAAACCAGTGATGGATACTCACTGCAGCTGTTAACACGCTAGGCTACATGTGAGCGGGAACCGTTACCTCGACTTTAATCTTGATGTCCTCTCGTGTTGCTATTAACTCATCCAGAGTCTTCTGGGCGTTCTCCATGTGGCTGCAGTACTGACCGTAGATCAACAGTCTGGTGGAGGAGAGGACAGAGAGCACGTGTTAACCTCGCTGAAGTTCCTCAGCGCATGTCTCGAAATACGAAGCCTTGAAAGGAAACCGCGAGGGCGGTTTATTCAATTGCGATACACCATAAAACTGCGGTGGAGCCCCGGCTCGCTCTTACTGAACACATCTAACGAATGTGAAGCGTTAACTTGGTTTATAAAACAGCATTCTCTGAAAGCATGCACATACTTGTGAAACCTGTTTAAGGCCTGTGGGATGGTCTTTAATACTCAAAACAAAATGGAACCGATATATCTTCATGCTTTAAAACTGCTAAAAGACTGCCTGAAGCTCAGCTCCCCTGTAGATGACAGTAATGTCGAGTCTGTCAACATAATACGGGAGGTCAGCCTAAAGAGTTATTTGGCACTATAGGGGAATATAAATTAATATGTGAATACATGTATTATAATTAGAAGTGCATGTGAATACCATGAATAAGTAATGACTGGGTTCTAATCCCAAGGCAATCTTTGGAGGGCTGGTATCCATTCGCCAATAAGCTATAATGAAACACATTGTCTTAGTTCAGCTAATTTGCAGAGCTCCTTTTATCAGTAAGTGAGAAAAAAAATCTCTTCATATTGAACAGTGAAGATACGTGAAATGGCTCATTAGCTATCACAATGGGTCTCCAACACAGATCTGTGGGTTCAGCTGAAAAGATTTTCAATGTCATCTTGACTGGAGGAGGACGTTACATATGGCATGCACTCCTCCTCCTCCTCCTCGCTGAGTGAGTCCATGTAGGGCGCTGGCAAGAGTACAGATCTATCTGTTATTCTATTATTCAACTGAGTATTTTGCAAAGTGAAGAGTTCTATTACAAACAGACACCGTTGATGGAAAATTAAGCCAGGAAAGAATAATAGTAATTCCAAGCAGCTAATTCAAATCTATGAGATACTGTGGTTGTCTTTGTTCCCCAGTAGTGGAACTCTAAACCAACATCATTAGGGATTGTAACAGCATCTCTCCATCCTTCAGACCTGGACTGGGCTAACAAGTCCCTGGATAGGGCATGATCCACACTGAGACGGCTCCACTCAGCTGTCAGGCCTACATGATGGCTAAGTGATAAAGATTAATAGGCCCTTGATCAATTTTGAGACAGAAAGCGGAACGAGGTCGACGAGGTAGCCATCTTACAGTAAAATGTCCAATTCCAATGTCACAGGAAGGTCTTTTCAAAGTTGACCTGAGACAGGGAAGAAAACGCTGTAACATTCTGAGGGAAATCTCAGCATTTCAAATACTAAAGTCCTGCGGTTGCCTTAGAGGCAAGATTTCATAGCTGGCAGGTTTCAGTTCTTTCATATTGCAGATTTAAATGGTAGCTGGAGAAAAAAGCCTGTGGACAAAATAAACCTTTATCCCCAATGAGCGTCATGATGCAAGTGGGTGGTGTGACGACAGTGAAGTCTGCACGTGCTAGCGCAGAAACAACAACCGCGATAGCTTGGAGTCATGCATATATTTACAGATGGGCAGCCTTTCTTAGTGAGGTTCCATCTGAAATATTCACACAACAGCTTAAGGGTAGTTTGAATGAATTCCCATCCCTGTTTACCAGGCCTTGGTCTTTCTCTTAGCAACAACCTAGGAACTGAATTAATGTGTGAAATGATTAGTGTCGATTGTGTTTACTTATATAATTAAAGCTCCCTTTTCATTGTATGTGTGTGTGTGCGTCTGTGTATGTATGTATGTGTGTGTGTGTATGTGTGTGAAACTGTTTTCTGCATGTGAACAGGGAAGAAGCAGCTTTGTTCTGTCTGAAGATCCAAATAAACTGATTTATGCTGTGTTCACACTGCAGGCCTTCATGCTCAATTTTGAGTTATTGATCAAATCTGACTCTTTTGGTTTGGTTTTTCAGATTACTTGTTTAGACAGATGACGTAACCCTTGTTTACTCAAGCAGACACGGCAGCAGTCGATGATGCTAGACTCTACGGTTTGTGGCAACAGCCGGAAAATGTGTGAGCGGGTGTTGTATAAAAGGCGGATTAGGAGCGTTTACGATAAGATTGCCGTGCACCAAAGTGACACCCCAAATACTAATTGAGTCTAAGCCTTCCTTATCTCTCCACTGGCTAGCTCCATCCATCACTTCAGGCTCCGTGGTGGCCTTCAACAAAATCTAATCTGATTGAGTCCCACATTTTTGGCCTGAATTGGATGCAAACATGTCACATCCAGTGCGACTTGTGCTGGTCACATTTGAAAAAAATCAGATTCGGGTTACTTTTGAACACCCCCATCAGCCTTGTTTTCAGCAGCTTAATGTTTGTTTTGGTGCGGTCAGAAACTGGAAGAAAACCAGACTAATTATCTCCGACGGACTGGCAAAATGTGTCCAACACCAACACCAGGAGGAGCTTCTAGTGTTGCTGCAGTTGCACATGCTTGAGTCAATAAATCAATTTCCCAGCTCAAGCTGTGTTTGCTGGTGATTTAGTAGACGTCTTTGGTGAAAAGCGTTTTTAGAACGGTGGTAAGGTGTCCGGTGAATGGGTTCATCAAAAGAAACGAGGGATATCGGGCAGAAATCGAACGGGAGAGCTATGAATAATGGAAGCCTGGGAGAGTGAGAACATTGAGTTGCATGAAAGCTGTCATCGTTGTAGAGGGAAGCCAGTGATTTGGCAGCTGTAGAGAGCAGAGGCTGGGCTGTGGAGCGTGGGTTAACCTTGTCCTTGGGATACGTGCAGCTTGGTAGGCAAGTTTCTTTGGAATGTGAACTACTTTTTTAGTCGCTGACCCTGGAAAGTGGAGCGTTACAAGTAAGCGTGCACCGTTCCACGCTCACATTCACACGGTAAGAGATGGGGCCACATACACAAGAGAAATAACCAATCACGCACATTCACATGCTGAAGATGCAGCTTCAGGAGCTATTCTGCTGTTCAGTATCTTGCTCAAGGACACTTCCACGTGCAGTAAACAGGGGCTCGGGATCGAACCAATGACCTTCAGAGCACTGTCCACCTGAGCAAGCTGTCATCTTTCATTTATGTAACTGCAGGGGATAAAACTCGACCTATGTTGTTTTTTATGGAAGATGAAAGGAAGAGAGAACTAAAAACCTAGTAAAAAGATATTAATGATATTTTTATCAGCTATAATTATATGTGTTATGGCCTAATATTTAGATTTTCTGACAGACAAAGTTTAACAAGACTGTAAACCTCCTGAATAATTCGATACAACATGTGGTTAAAGTTTTATATTTAGGAGTTGAATTGCAGCCTTTGATGTGAAACTTGAGTCTGATCAGTGTCATTTGCGCTCTCTATCAAAGCCAAGAACAAAATCAGGATTTTCACAATGTGGGAATCAATAATCTGTCCTTCAGGGCAACAAATTTGCTGCTGCTATTTAAATAATTTGTACCCTAGAGCAGAGAGAGGACAAGGAGACTGTGAGGACACTCGGGTTGGGGTTTCTTCGTACAGTAAAACAGTTTATCTTCTCCGCAATGACATCACATTGCTGTATTGCCCTCTTCTTATTGAGGACACTGTTATGTCTGTTATTTCACAAAAAAAATGCAATTCTGAGTAAGCGGGCCGTGGGCTTTCACCCCGACACTAGTGGAGCTCAACAAGTCGAGGCAGCCAAGTGAGGAAATCTCCAAGCAAACCAGAAGTGACAGGCTGTGGCGCAAGCTAATATTCTCTGACACGTGGCATTGGGACCCCCTCACCTCCACTCAACATAACAGGCGCGCGGCAAATGGAGAGCGTGAAGCAAAGGCTTCCGATAAAGAAACACGTAGCGAGTCCATGATTAGGCACTGCGACGGTGCCAGAAAGTCAGATTACGCCGGAAATGAGTTTAACAATGTCACAAACGAGAACAAATCGAAAGAAGGTACTCCCGTGCCCGTTTAGTTTATAGAGCTTCCTATTCCATCGAGTCCAGTTCTGACAGTTTAGGAAGCACCTTAGATGAACGGGTGACATTTTCAGCCTGGCATTCACATCGATGACACACAAACAAAGAAAAAAAGCATTTTGTCTTTTGTCCATACGTTTGAAAAAGGAAGATACACGCTCATTGTAATAAAGGTCACAGCAACTTATGAGCCAGGTTGCCAAATTTACTGTGCCAAGCCGGATTCACAGGAGAGCCCGATAAGAGCGACGGTCTTTCAGCCCAGATTCTCCGTGTCTGTTGTTTATGACCAGGCAGACTCAAGATGCCTCGCAGGCTAATAATGAGGCAGGTAGTGTATACGTGTCAATCACATGGAGCCACTCAAAGCCTGTGACGCACAAAATCTGCAAATCTAATGAACCGTTTTCTTAAAATAACCCTGCGGCCCATTTTGGAGAATGTCACAGTGGGGAAATATTAACAAAGATTGGTAGGTCATCTGCAAATTTGGTTATGAATAGAGAGGAAGTCCGTCGGAGAGAGAAGGCTGAAACACGACGGGTTCACCAGGAACTCTTTTGTGGTTCAGAAGAGTTCCGTGCTGAAGCCTGACCCTATTAGTGCCTTTGTGATGCACTTTACAAAGTGCTCAGAAAGTCTGTGTAGATAAGTGGGACTTAAGCCGGAAATATCCCTCATGTCATGTCCCTTGACTACTCTACAATTCCAGGCGTGGGATTCAGACGTCTGTGCAGATTAGTTGGAAAACATATTTGCAACACTGTCTTGTGATTTAAAAACAAAAAATGACAGATGTGCAGCAGAAGCATGTTCATGTATATAGAAATATTATGGATCCGTTTTTTTATGTTATCAGCCAAATCAAGTGTGTTGGCTTTCTAGGTTTTAATGAAAAAGCTGGAAAAGGTACTGAAGTAAACCCAGAGTTGTCCAAAGAAATGTCTGTCTGTTTCAGCTGAAAGAGGGGAAGCGTGTGTGTGATCAGAGCACTGTGCACAGGAGCATAATATGCATTTATGTATGCAAGAACAGGTACACACGCAGTGAAGTGTGAGATCTGTTCTGGCAGTAATAGCTCTGTCATTCAGAGGATATCTGCGGCGGCGTATGGATTCCTGTTTGGGGCCAGAACCCATCATCATCATTACCATCACCCGTGCAAGAACCACACTCATCACCACAGGGAGCCCTATCACCGCTGCTCGCAGGGATGTCAATTATCCACGTGTTGCTCGGGAGCTGGGAACGATGAAGAGGGAGTCCTGCTAGCCGATAAGCAGTTTTACCAGTTTGCTGCATTTAGTGACTTCCCACACAACACAAATCCGCCCTCGACAGGGGATTTGTTGGCCGTGACAAAGAAGAAGTGGTACTGAAACTGGTAAAACAATTACAGTGTTCTATACATGAACAATGTTTTTGATTCTGTTGTTCAACCTTGATTTGTTTTCAGGTAAATGATTTTTCTGTCCTGTAATACAGGCAGGCAGATATCTGGGGCTTGTGTTTTGATGAATATAACAGATGAAAACAGTCCTTTTATAAGATATACTTATAACAGTTTACACTATCTCGATGATTGCTAGTGTTAATCAATGGATTTATGATCTTTAGGTGAAACGTTGGGGGGAAGTGTGCCCATCAGAACATGCACTCCAACCAGATGCTGAGAAGACAGAAAAGAGGATGTGATTATCTAAGAGTAGAGTCAGCTTTGCAGGGACATTACTGTGAGCAGCAGCTGCAGTCTGGGGCAGATTTCCTCTCATCGCTTTGCACAAGTGTGGAACAATTGGCTCCCTGCTCGCTCAGCTTTTGCTGTTGTTTTGTGTTAATCGACTTAGTCTTGGAGGCCTAATCCCCAGGATCCTCAGCTGATGTGCGAACGTTTAACTCCGCGACTCTCGAATTTAGAAGGGCAGAAAAACGCGGATTTTAACACCTCGTCTACAGCAAATTGATCACAACAAAAACAATATACTCAAAGCAATGTGAGCCTTGGCACCAACCTCTCTTTGAAGTCAAGGAAGATCTTCCCCAATCCGCTTCCTCCACTGACCATGTTGAGATCGATTGCTCGCAGGAGGGCAAAGTGGACTTTGATAATATCCTGAGTGAAAAATCATAAAGCCATTATAATCTCCCTCACACGTGTGTGATCCACCCACGATTAAATTACAAATGAGCTGAAACAGCGCTGTTTTGGGATTTCAGGTCAGAAATACAAGATCATAACGATGCATTCGTTTTATCTCCTGAAGCTTCTGTAGGGAACTATGTTCAATTTTAATTATATTAATTATATCAGTGACATCCTTTCACATGCATATTGAATTTTTCAGTTCGTGCGCAACACATGCAGGTCACTGTAGAGACGCTGTCCCCGTGTCCTCACCTCAAGGTTGACGAAGATGGCCTCCATGTCCTGTGGACTCAAGACCTGCTTCAGCGGGATCATGTAATTCTACAGAACATACAGGAGAAGCAACTGTGTGACTGGCTTCAGAGTAGTAACTTATTCTTAAATTGAATGACCTAGAAGACAGCGGCTCTCTGAGCAAAGGGGACGCCGCCTCCTTTTTACTAACATTGGTTTATGGCTGTCACGTTCCATCATTATCATCATAATAACAAATACATCAACTAGGAAGCAATGCACAGATGACAGGCTTTATTAACCCCAACTCAATTAAGTCTAACGAGTCCTCTGATCATAGCAAGGTTATTTAATCTCCTTCAGCCTTGGGTTGGTAGCAAGCAGAAAACACAAGGCACACATTCTGTTTAATGAAATTAGCAGAGCAGGTGATTTGTAGCGCTTCATCAAACGCGACTGAAAATCCGTCAAGATGGAAAGTGATGAGTTCGCAGCACCGTTGCTGCATTGTGACGACTTTCACTGTTCTTTAAAAGTGGTTTTCTGGATTATGCAATTGCAATTGTCCCCACAATCTTGCTACTAAGGGGATATTTTGGAATTCACTTGTTCACGCCTGTATAATCCTATCATGTATGTGGTGTGTGACTCTTAATCCCCGGGGGGGCTCAGGGTCTCCTGAGGTGAATCCAGCCGGTAATAACCAAATCAATCAGCTCCGGTGACCTTTGTAGTCCCTTTTACATATACCATGGCTTGACATTTTCACAGTGAAACAGCTGATCTGACCTCATGTTGCTGGCGTGTAGACAAAACACCCCCCTGTGGTAACACTTACCTTCTCTATGTCCTCTAAAGTCTTGTAGTACTTTGCCTCAGTCTCTTGGATTTCAACCAAGCAGCAGTTTCTCTTGTCATCCTCTGACATGCCCATTTTCTATGACAAGAAAAGAGACGCAGGCGGAATATTTGGTTTATATCACTGTAGTGTTTCATTCTATCACTTTCCATTTTGGAGAAACTTGGCCACCGACGAGATAAACCGAAATTAGTTCGGACTTCAACTGGGCGACTACGTGACTAGAGATGCCGACTCGTGAAAATAATTGAAATTTGTTCCTGGGTCATCAGTCTGGGCCTCCGTTTCAGAGATACCGCATATGAATGCTGCGACTGTTTTTGGGAATCGGTGAATGCAGAATGCAGATGAGCTATTTTCCACTGGAAAAAAAGCTTCCTGCATTTCTTTATCCTGAGCTGCTTATACGCAGATGGATAAAGAAACGGGTTAACAGTGGAGAACTGGAGGTCCAGATGAGGCCCTAATTTACTGTAATGAGCATCAGCGGTCAAAGACAGCAGGATGCTATTTGTCCGTCTCATGTTTGTTATTTATTTTTTCCATGAAGCAGCTGGTGGACTCTCGCTGATGTCAGTTTATCCTGATCACCGCGCTGATGTCACAGCTGCCTCCGTGCGGAGACCTGAGTCAGAGCGCAGATGGGTCCCCCCGTCTCCCCCCCACCCCCACCCCCATCTCCCCCCCCAGTCAATGACATAACCGTCGGCTCTTTCTCTCGGGACTTTAGAAGTTAGTTTTAAACGGAGTGAAGGGGGCTGGTGGTGGTTGTCAGTGTGGGGGAGGGTCACAATCACAGCATCACTCACCTGCATGTATCTAATCTGCAGCGTGGGGAAAGCAAAGCAGCACAGGTAAATACACACCATCACCTTCTCACGATGTGACAGCTTAACACTATTGTGGTAGTGAAACGACACATTCTAAACACTATACAATAAGAGACAAGAGGACAAAAACAACACAAAGATAGCTCTCACCATGGGTTGTCGTACTTCCACCTTAATGATGTCCTCGTAGATGTCATCTCCATCATCCTCGCATGGAACACAGTCATAGATGTCGTCCTCACCCAAGTCGTGCTCGCTGGGAAGCAAACGCACGCACAAATATGAGGTTATGACCTGTACTTCTGTAGCTTAATAGACAGATAATACACTTTAATAAGCCTATTTTCAAGCATGAGAAATGGAAAGCACCTAGCAATCAAATGAGAGGAAACTCATTATCTGATATTGCTGGCTCACAGAAGAAGGCACAATGGCCGACGTCCACAAACCTCTCCGGTGTTATTGAGTGGCATTCGTTTTTAATGTGTTTATACTGCTTTTGCACCCAGCAAGCGAGCTGACCTTTAATTAGGCAAGCAGCCAGCAGAGAAGAGACAGTTACTGCGGAGAGTTTTCTGCGGGAGATTACGTGAGCTGTGTGTGCTCACACTGTTTCTCTCCGTCTTCTGGAAGAGCAATTACTATTGGTGGAGGGGGATCAGATTGTGATGGAGCCCATGTGCCAGTAAATATTGAATTTCTGGGTTTACATTTAGACAAACCTGACAAAGTTATTACAAGCTTTTGAATTTCTCCACAACAGATCCAAAGACTTGGAATATTGTAAGTCCTCCCTGATTAATTTAGATCACATAATGAACCCTAATGACCAACAAAGGGTTATGAGGTGATGGAGGGTCCGTTTCAGAGGGAAAAAAAGAAACCGGCCTAAATCAAACATTCAGCTTCGTCGTCACACTGGTAGCGTTTGAAGTTTTAATTGAGGTGGCATGTTTGACTCCCAGTACGGTGCTGCTTCTTTCTTCATTAAGTTACCGCAGCTCATGATGAATACTGAGAAGCCTGTGTGGGAGGACAAAGGCCAGCCCATCCTGTCCCATCAGCACCTCCTCTCTGAACTCGGCGTCGTCAGAAAAAAAGCTTAATTTCTCTCTAATCCCTCGGAGACAATATTATACGAGGGCGACCTGCTGAGAAATCCTAGAGATAGTTCAAGGAGAATTTAGCCCCCTCCCGCGGTGTATATATAGAAGCACTTCTATTTGTGCTTCTTGCCCCAACTGTACTCATTGATCCTTGAATGACATTAATTAAAGTATGTCAAAGCAATATTGCATCGATCAATTGTGACATTTTAGTCCTTTCCTCTTTCCCACAGGGCACCGTGTCAATTCTTGTTATTTGTATTGCTTCTAATCAATGGTTACCAATCAATTGCTTCGTTAGAGGGACGTGACCCGAGCGCAACAGGTTGGAAGGAAAAGCGTCCTGATTGGAACATCCTGATTGATCCAGATGAGGAGAATGTCATAATTCATCCTTTGAGTATAATTGGTGGAGCCATAAATGATCACCTTAATTGACCGTTTAAAGTAAAATCATTTCAGTGAATCAGACAAAACTTCCTCACCACCTAGTTTACACATTTATTTTGCGATGCATCCAGGAAAAGTGGATGTTTATGGTATTTTTGGCTATATTTCTGATCCCTCTGGTAAGGGCATATTTCGAGTTTCATTGTTTGCTTTTCACTTATTTTTATTTATTTATTTAGAGACAGCAATGACATTCACTTTCAATGCTAGTGCAGGTAAAGACCGCACAAAAGATAATAATTCAGATAATAATGATGGCTTTTTAAATTGTAGAAAAAGTTTTTTTTTTATTTAAAAACTTTCAACGTCATCTGATGTATTTCAATAGGTTGAAGGTTAATTTGGGATCTTAAGACTTCATGGCTTGTGTACGCGCTTACGATTTATGTTTGAGGCTGCTGAAGGTTGCATTAAGTGTGTGTGTGTGTGTGTGTGTGTGTGAGTGGGGGCATTCTTCTTCCCAGTAAACAGTAAATCTGTCAAACCATAACTTCAGTGTTTATGCCTCTTTATCTCTTGGGCTTTGACAATAAAACATTGATAAGATATTTAAATGCATGCGTGTGCGTGCATTTGTGTGTCCTTGGACATTTATATGCACCGTGGTGCATCAGTAGGCTGGAGAGTGGGAGTAGAGTCCTGAGTTCTCATGAATTAGGTCTGATTTTCTGTCTGATTACACCCGATAGGCCAGAGGGTGTCCAGCGGATTTGCACGCAACTGGCCTGATACCCTGCTTGCATTTACAGTATAGATACGTGGTTCTACAGAACATATTCTTCCTGTAACCTTCATAGTTAGCTGCAGCTATTAAGTCTTCTGTCTGGGAGTATTACCATCTGCTCCAACAGCAGGCTAATGCATACCATTCCAACAATTTCTCCTCCTATACTGCAGAGACCATCTACTTTTGCCTAAAATGCAATAATAGCTCCCTGTAATGTGATCATAGCTGTTAAACTTTTAGCCTTTTGCTGCATTTTCCACTTTTCTTCCACAATGTTATCCATTTTAAGTGACATGCAACACATTTGTTAATCTATGCAAACATTAGAAGGTAACATCCTGCAGACACTGGTTTTTAATAGGCGCCGTGAGACATTGCTATCCTGGTTTCTGTGGTTTGTGGCTTGTAAATTTGGTTAAGCGTACATGCCGTTTTGATTTCCTCTTACCCAACCAAGGAGATATTTTTCAAGTGGAAGTGAGGAGACATGCAGTAGGGACACGCCGTTGTGAGTCAAGGCCAAAGGGAAGCCAATTAGTCTACATTAAAGGCTAAAGTGGTTCTGCATGTAGCACAGTTGTAAATGAGTCCGTCAGGAGGAAGGGGGTGCTATACAGAGGGATGTGAAGGTAGTTAATCAGAAGGGACTCTGAGCCGGTGGAGATTTTTGTTCCTTTCAACTCCAGCATAGATCTGTAGGAGTAAGACTTCTTTAATTATGTATTCCTGCATATAGTCACAGGGAGGGACAACATCTCACTTGACCTAAACCTCTAAAGGGTAACTGAACCTCTAGGTTTTCGGATGAAGTGCATCTAGGCTGGAGTTTCCCCAAAATGCCTTGATTACTGATGGGGCTTCTGGAGCAGTTAAGAGATGCCAGCCACTCTCCTCATGCTAGCTAACTAGCTGACCATGACTGAAACAAATATGTTTGTTTTCATCAGAAGAAAGTGGTCTGGGGGGGTTAGTTACTCTTTGAAGTGTAAATAATATCTTAGCTAAATCCCTTCCCTAACATTTGGAGACAACGTACTCAAAGGATTAATGGAAAAAAGAGACAGCAAAACAGTGACACGCTGTGCTCTGGAACGGACACACTTCACAGTGAACCTCCTCCCCACATTTCATGCTTTGTCAACTCCAGAATGGAGTCATTTCAGACAGGGACAACACAGAGTTTAGGGACCGCGAGGACCTGACTTTGCACAGCCAGAGGGAAGAAGCATATCAGGTACACAACATTAACCCAAGAGACCTCAATTAAACCCCGACTGGCCTCTTCCTGACTGAGTCTGTCTGCAGACTGGAGCATCCTATCATGGAATCTCAGTAGGACACATTTACAACAGCTACTTCCTCCTGAGCCCACGCGGACTCCCGCAAACTTGAACGCAGCTCACCCTGACATGATATAGCAAATATGGTAATGATCCAGCAAAGTAATTGACCTCAGCTCACCTCTCAAATCAGTCACTTCCCACTGCAGGATGTGCGTATTACATACTACCTCGGACCAAACAATCTAACAAATGGCTTTTCCCACATTGTACCTTCAATCCATTAGTGTCACCTGAACCTGTGCCTCTCTCTCCATACCTCTGACAATACAAGTTTTTGGCCTCTGAACAATCTTCCATTTAATTTTCAACAAGTGACAAGAAGCATTTTTAATGCTAACCTCAGAAATCCATTTCATAGATTACTTTCTGGAGCCGCTAATGTAATTTCTGTGACATGATATGTTAATTTTGTTCTTTAGGTGCTTCTGAATGGTTCTACCATACATCAAGCATTCCATGCTTGGTGCAATATCCCTCCATGCAAAATTCTCATGCAATCTGCAAGCAATGTGGGAAAAAACCCCCAAAACAAAACATAATCCAGCCTGAGAATATTTTGTGCTGCAGCAAACAAAACAAGGATCTATAATTGAGGTGGGATGGAAAATCAGTTCACACTTATGCTTTAGGCGTGTGTGTGAATAACAAAATCGAGCCACGTGAACCTTGAATCCAAGACGATGTTGAGCCAAATTTGAAGAAATTCCCTCATGGCATGTGTGAGATTTCTGCATGTAAAACAGTGTAGACAGATGGAGCAGGGAAACGTGGAACCCTGCCTTTAGCCACGGCTATCACTAGCACAGTGATCACGAGCACTTCTGGGATAAGCCGATTATTGTCATATTTCTTATTCACACGTTTAAGTCAAGTACTAATTGTAAATCAGAAGCGCATCGGTAGGAGGCTACGGTAATTAAAAAGTCTTTGAAAGCAGGGGCACTTGTACTGCGGCCGACGTGCCTCGAGTGTCAAATTGTATTATTTGCTGCTGAATCAATTATGCGCACGCACTTTGAGGACACTAAATACATACATGATCTCTACAAAAGGTCAAGAGCAGCCGTGGCTGATGTTTGTAAATGCTCTGATTCATTCAGTAGATCTACAGGTTGCACAAAGGGCTCCGTTACAGCCGTACTAACGTTTTTACAGACAAACTGATGGGCTTTAATCTTTAATCTAGAATAAGATAATGTTGAAACAAAATACAAAAAACAGATTCATGGACAATCCTGTCCAGACAGGAAGTGATGAATTGGGCCTCTTAATGAAATCCAAATGTTTGATTTGAGCAAGTGTTTGACTTTCCTCAGACCTCTTTGATGCTAAAGTGTTGAGAGCTCGCAGGCCTACATGTTTGGCTAAGATCTGCTCTAATCCCGCATTAGCCTGCTTGGCTGGACCCCTTCTCCTCTAGCAAGAGTACATTCCTCCTCCACATCATCATTTATTCACAGATCACATCTCCAGCCACCTAGTCTCAATCTCTGTACCATCATCTGGTGAACGACAGCCATTCCAGACTGCATAATTATTTTCAATTATTGAGTCAAGCTGCTCCTGTCAGTGATCTGGGGGCCCAAGACTCCCTGAAAATCCCATCTATCTATCCATCATATACAGAACCAGGCTGCCAGCCACATCAGGCTGCAGCCCTAGTGTCACCATGGAAACAGGCAAAGTGACAGAAAGCTTTGGCAATTATACATTCAGAAAAGAAAGAATGACAATTACATTTCACTCCTGAAATATCACACTATTTCTTGTCCAAATAGATTTTATACATGAAAAACAATGAAGGACATAATTATTTGCCGCATATTTTAAAGTGAATGCATTTTAATTAGCATATCTGGACCATGCTGTCAGCCTTCCTGCTGGGATGCTGAGCCTGTATGGCCAGTGTCTTTACCATTCACCATCTCCTGATGACAGCCTCTAACCTAGCCGTATCTGTGTTGGGTGCTATGGAAGTGTTAAAAATATCATATAGGGCCCAATTTCAAGGAGCAGAATTTGTTTCTCATGCCTGAAGAGTTTAGAGGGATTTTGAATTTAGATTAAAGGTCAATTTAAACATTTAGTTTGAGGTAATACGTAGTAATACAGTGAGACGTTTGTGTTGTGGTATACTTACTCTGCCAGCTCTTCCAGGCTCCGGTAAACGTCATCCTCATTCAGAGCCGTGTCTTCTGATGGGAACGGCCTTGTAAAGACACACATACACAAAGAGTGAATGAGGATTCAAAACATTTTATTACCTGACTGTGCTCAGGCAGAAAAAACTCCAGCCAGAAGCTGCGTCTCTGATCTGCCAGGTTGCCACTTTTGTCACTTCAGCCTTGCGACAAGATGCATTTAACAGGCTCATCGTTCACAAACCGCAATGTGAAAACACACCGACACACTGCTGCTGCAGACAGATGAAAAATGCATGTTCACACAGGCCTGTTTGTCAAAAATCCTCTCAGAAAAACAGGAGGTTTCTGTCAGATGGATCGCTCTGGTTCACAGAGATGATTCCAGGTGGTCTGGGGGAGCCTTTGGGGCAATGCAGGGCAAAAATGACAGGTTTTCTGCTTTAAGTAAAGTGATACCCACTACTCATCAGGGTACCTGTGATAATGAGACCCTGGAACCTGTATAATACAAATAACAGTCACGTCAGCCATTACAATTTTTAACTCCTCTCAGATTTCTCTGAAGCCACTCAACAGAACACTCTTGGGAAGTGGCAGAGCATAAAAATGGATGATTAATCAATTGGTTCATTAAAGAAAGTGGATTTATTTCTAATCTTTTAAAAAGGTATCTGCTTTCTGCACTCATTACTCTGAATTGCAAGCTATCATGCATATTGCATGCGCGAGTGTGTATTATTTCCACTCATGAGAGCCGACTGCCATAAATTGTGGCTTATTAGCATAAAGCTGCGCACAACTGAAGATCATTAAGATCATTAAGGTTGTGTTCATGATAATAAACCACACTAATGTTTCAGAATCAACGACAGCGTGAAAGACAGTTGGTTTAAGTGTTTAAAGCCTGGACGATGAAATAACATCAGTACACTATGATCCACAGGGTCAGTATTTAATATCGAGTATACGTGGGAATGGTTTGAGTTGCAATTTTGCAGTGTTTGTTTGTTTACACCATGATAGATGCACGCTGTCTTTGTTATTCTGTTCTAGAGAAATAAATCCCACACAAAATAGCAGCTGGTGGCTGTTTCTACTGGTAAACACATTTACCGGTAGGTCTGACCTTGACAAACTCCCTCTGTTAAAGTTTAGTATAGAGCACTATTTGGTTTCCTTCTGAGCTATTGCAAGCAGACACACACAATCTTGTTTTTCCTGGCAGACACTCTACAAATGAAGTTATGTGAAATTAAATTAAATCATTTAAAAATGATTTATTCAACCAATATACAGTGCAAATGATTAAACAGCAGATTCATGTGATTTGGACCGAGCTGTGCTTTTGATGAAAAACATTGCATTAGTGCAAATGTTAGCTTATCTAGCATTGGAGCGAGCTGAAGAACATTTGGATGCAGGTCCAAAGAGCAATCATCACAGGCGTCTCTGGAACCAACGACATTTCACTGAAGTGAATTGAGATGCAAGATACAATCAGACCACAAAGAACCCTGAACAGTAAAGGATTCACATCCCATACGTCATAAAAGTCATATTCAGCATGGAAAACCTCAGGATATGAAGGTGTGTGTGTGTGTGTGTGTGTGTGTGTGTGTGTGTGTGTGTGTGTGTATCAGAAGGACACATACATGTGTAAATTATGAACATTTCTGTAATTAAGGTTCTGGTCACAGTGAAACAGTGTCACACATCAAGTTAATGAATGCTCAGCTCGACAAAGGTCAGATGGTCACTTTCAAGCCTCCCTCTCTCTCACAAACGCACACACACACAAGTACTCACACACACACATCCTACACCCGGCAAATTCAGCCTACAGAATCTCACCAGATTAAATTTGCAAATGCAAATGTTTAAGTGGTTGCCTTTATTAACATTTTCAAGAGCTAATAACGATACAAAACATTGCCTCATCTGATTTACGTTGCCTTCTCTCTCACTGTTATGAACACACAAAGCGCTTCCTCAGGAGTGTTACAACACACCCTCATCTGATGGCTCCCTACAATGAAATGTGCTTTATATTATAAGTTATTAATGGAGTCCCGCAGGGCAAAATTTAATTACATAATAGTTTGTGAAGGTGCGTGTTGGCATCTATCGCCTCTGTGTGCTTCTGTGGAGCGGAGCAATGTCCAGCGCTGCCGTTTTCATTTTGCAGTAATGATCCAACCAGGTGTAATTTAGCCGTGTTTATAATTTCATCAGAACTCCAATGATTAGTCGTCCCTCGGCTACTCGGCACTCTTCTATCCTCCTCCTGTTCTGGGCTTTTCACAGCTTGGTCAAAGACGATACTTTCAAAAATAAAACTTTTAATATTTAAAAGTTTAAATCATTTCTGTTATATACTAATGAACGATAATTGCATTTGTCGAGTTGGAGGAAGTGAATCTGTATTTTCAGATTCTTTCAGCTGGAATTTGAAGATCGATTGGTTTTTAACCTTCAACCAGAGTGCGATGCTCCCACATTTGGATTTTACCAAATTTTTAATTTAAATCAACATTAACATATAAAAGAGGCTGAACTACCTTTTTATAAACAAGTAATCAAAAATATGACAAAGATATATCCTATCAAAAGTAATCGCTTGAAAATTTAACATTTAAAACAAATATTTATTTTAAGAGCTTTTTAAGCTCTTTGTGTGTGATTGTTGTTGCAGTGGTTGTGTGTTCTATTGTGTTGTTGGGGTTTATGGGCTTATCCTTCCGGCACATTTTCTCCTCGTTATCTGTTTTTGGCCGATTTCTTTCTGTGTTTTTAATTGGGTTGTTTTCTGCAGTATTCCCAGCGTGGGCTGATCACAACCGCGCGCCGTCGTCAAACAGCTGAACAACGGTTCTTTGGTGGGAGGGCAGCTCAAATGTCGAGCACAGGAAGCCGTGTCAGGTCCCAGGACACGACTTAGTTTCTATAGCGATCAATAACCTACCCAACCTCCCGTAGGCCGTTGCAATTAGCATTTATTGTAAAATGCCTGCCCATAATGTCTCCTTCCTTTCTGTGTGGGAGAGATATTAGATTCATTTCTAAGCTTGCTTGTTTGTGCAGCAGAAGATGAATGAAAACCTTCTGCATGTGTAAATCAACTACTGCGATGATTAGTTAAATTAACAAAATGAGAAGTGGAAGAGGAATGTGATTGCTGTGTGTGTGTGTGTGTGTGTGTGTGTGTGTGTGTGCGTGTGTCTGTGTGTTGTTACATATGTCGTGTGGGTTTGCTTATAGGATGAGGAAAGAGGAAGTGCAAACAGGGATCCCTGTTGTGTTCCTGAACCTCCCTATCATAAAAACAAACACAAAAAGAATGAAATCCAAGCGCATGTCTAATCTCAGTATGTGTGACAGCTACGGGGTGATTTTTCTGTGGCTGAAGGACATCAGCTAAACAACTGCTAAACTGTAACCACCATTTTGAAGACATTTGGTTGATAACTAGAAACACAAACAGTGATTTGCTTGTCTCAAACAGGAGATGACGACGCCATCAAACACGCCCTCCACGCCACCCTCACCCACCAACACAACTGTAAAGGGAACTACAGGCATCGACATAGTTCTATATCCCTATGTTCCCTACAGAGCGGTGTCAATGCTCAGGGGTCTGGGGCTGAACTCCTCACTCTGCTCCTGCATCCAGAACTTTCTGATGGACAGACCACAGGTGGTGAGGATTGAACAGCACACCTCCAGCCCAGCATCGGTGTCCCCCAGTCCTCTGCTCTCCCTGCTCTCATCCCTCCAACATGGTCATTACATTGGTGGAAGATACAGTGCTGGTAGGCCGGATCTCTAACGGCAGGGGGCGGATTATCTGGAAGAGGTGGAATCCCTGTCATGGTGTCGGTGAAGCACCCTGGACCTGAACACCTCCAAGACCGAGGAGATGGTCATGGACTTCAGGAGAGACACACAGAGGAGCCATAACACCCCTCTCAGGATCAATGGGACCCCGGTGGAGAGAGTACAAAAGTAGAGGTGCCTCGACGTTCACATCTGTGACGACCACCCACGTCTCTACCCTGGTGAAGAAGCCATAGACAGGAAGTCTCACCATGAGAGCCCTGCCCACCCTGCAGCACATTTACACTAAGCAGGGGAACCACCAGAGCTGGGAAGATCATTAAAGACCCTCACAACCCTGGCAAAAACAAACTCTTCCAGTGGTTGCCATCTGGCAAAGGACTCCATCCCTGCGTGGCCAAATCTGAGACTGAAGAAGAGCGTCTTCCTCCAGGCCATTAGGAGACTGAACTCTCTGCTCCACGCTCACCCCCACATGCACATGCTTTTCTCACTCATACAAGTAACAGAAATCCCTATTATCGTGATTATCATATTGCTGCCATGTGCCATTTCCACATCATATTCATATGGACACATTTACTCTGTATGTTCTGTCCATTTTGGTTTTTTTATTGACTTTTAAACTGTACGAGTTCACGGTGGAGCACTTTGCCCGAACATCTAACTGTGTATATTTATACGTAATAAATATAAAGAATCTTGAAGCACAAGAAATCTGATATTGCTGCATTACGTTGTTAAATAAACGTAAAACCATTTAGAGCGTTTCACATCTCATCTCGTCTACTGAACCGCTTTATCCCTAATTCAGTAAATAACGACTAGTCATTGATAGTTGCCACAAAAATATAATTGCACCACGTTCTAATTAGAAAAAGACTCCCATTATATTGGATTACATTGTAATAAAATACATGGCTTATGTAGTAGGTTAGAAATGGGATCATGGTGTGTTTTGTGTAGCTGCATATGTAAATATGCATGTGTAAAGTGCTCAATTTGTCCTGGTGTGTTCAGCACATTCTGTCTATTTTAGCTCCTCTGGCAACTCCAACCAAAGGTGTTGTTTTGAAATCAGAAGACAAAGACAAAGAATGGAACGAATCATTCAAAGATGACTGCCTAACAAAGAAGGATGTATCTGAAAAATGTACCCGGGATGTGACAGTTGAAGGTATTGTCCCATTCTGGGTAGATCAGATCAAAACCCTTTTGTTGGAGATGTCAGGCAGACATCCTTTGTACCCCACGACCCCGTCTTTTGGAGCCCAGGACGAGCAGCCACACCCACGGCCAAAAATCACCGAGGAAGTCAGAGAGTGTGAGAGCGTGAACGGGATGAAGGTTAGAGGGGTTAGCCGAGGACAGAGACGATAAGCAGATGAGGGGAGTGAATAACAACAGAGAGGATGAGACGTGGCTTATACTGTAGATAATCCATGAGAAACACCAGGTCAGCTCTCAGGGCCTACAGCGAGAGATGGAAACCAGAGGTCTCAACACAAAGAGGATTTAGCTTTTTAGATTGAAAGGTACAAAACAAGATTAACTTTTGGTTTTGACTGACATTTTTATATTGAGGATTTATAGGCTGTGCAAAAAGTTTGAATTTAAAGGGTCATCGCCACGACTAAAGCTTTGATTTTATTTTTTTCCATCGACCCAACTGTTCAAATATCAGAGTCTAATTAAATGTTATTATTTTCAGGTTCACATGAGGATGCTGACAGAGAAAAGCAAAGACAGCAGGCGAAAGGACGGTGTACAACGTGCATTTTTCCTTTGGATTATGTGAGCAGACACAAAACAAAGCTCCCTTTCTGTGTGTGTGAAGTGCTGAGCGAGTGACACACACATGAACTCCTGTTGGAGCAGACACACAATAAAGATGAGATCAATGCGCTTTCGGCAGCGTACCGATGGACCAGTGGCCTGTGGCCATGATACCAACATTATTTACTACAACCGGGAAACTCTGGCCATTCTACAAGTCAGTGGGTGTCCTGATGTGATGCCCAGAATAAAACGCTGCCAGGCCATGGGGGGGGGGGGGGGGGGGACTCCGCACAAAGCAAACAAAACAAGGGTCCTTCCAAAATGATTCCCTCTTGAAGTTGAACAATTCTGATATCTTTGCTGCTTGAGATCAGGTTGCTCTCGATTCCATCACCCTGCAGATCCACCGCGGAGAGACAGAGGACGTTTAATGCCACAATGTGGAATTTATTCAGGTAAAAACCAGAAATTCTCAGCTGCTCTTAAAACAGTAAATTATAGTGTTAAAAGAGATTGAGGTTCAGAAAACAATGAAAGCCTTTGCAAAATGAAGCTTAACGTAAATACAGGAAATACAGCAAATATTTTATTTACTTGTATGCTTTAACCTGGTGTTTAATATGCTTTTTATCTAAATTGGACCTTTGACCTTGTCCCGCTGAATCAAAATATATAAAAAGCTTCATTTGCACTATGCTTCCATGTTCTTTCAGGGTTTGACAGTTTAATTTTCATTCTTTTTTGTTTTAGATGGAACAGCACTCCAGAGGCGACGCTGCCATGAAAGAGGAATAATAATGTTCCCTTTTTCCAGATTGGGTAACATGGAACTGAAGCCCACCCAGCACACAGACTGTTCTGGTTACACCTTGAGACGACGGTCAGCAGAATTGTCTTTAACAAAGACCAACTGGGGTCAGAGCACAAAATGTTGTGTAACAGTCCTATGTGATAGCAATATCCTGTTTAGACTAGATTATCGTGTGCATGGCCTTTGGCGTAATGTTCATTTATAGACTGCTAGCAAAAGCAATAAAAGAAAGTAGGGTGCTTAAAGCCCCCATAAGGATTTATAAGACGTTAAGGGAACTGACAGCCAGCTCAACATCTCATTGTTTTCCATTTACTGCTGCTGATTCCACTGACAAACAACAACGTGCACCTTTAAACAGCTACAACACCACATGTACAACCAAGAGAGCCTTTTAGAGAATTCTCACTACACTCTTCTCAATATAAACCAGCATGCCAAACACATAAAAATGAAGAGAGCAGGTGGAGAAATACACCCAAGGAAAGGCTGCGCAGAACTTACAATCCAATTACAAAACTGGAAAAAATGAACTTGGAGAGCCCAGATCTCCGCCAAGCAGATCATTTCCCCACTTATTGTGACTTTTCCATTGCTAGTGAAAGAGTTTATTTTGCCTTCAGAAGTGTATTAATTCTTCCTGACATACTGGTAACAAGGTGTTGGAAACATTCCTCAGAGAATTGGCTCCATGGTATCATGATAGCTCCATACAGCTGCAGGTTTGTCAGCTCGTATCCATGATGTGAATCTCCCTTTCCACCAGATCCCAAAGGTGATCTACTGGATTAAGATCTGGTGACTGTGGAGGCCACTGGAGTACAGTGATCTCATTTTCATGTTCCAGATGGGGAAGTAGCCATCAGAGGCTGGTCCACTGTGGTCATAAAGGGTCGGCCATGGTCAGCAGCAGGTAAACTCTGACCCAAACATCTGAATATCACAGCTGAAATTGTGACTCGTCAGACCAGGCAACATTTTTCTAATCTTCTGTTGGCCAAGGTAAGCCAGCATGTATGACGAGTAGCCTCACTTTCCTGTTTGTAGCTAACAGGAGGGGCACCTCTGTGGTCTTCTGCTGCTGATGCCCATCTTGTTCAAGGTTATTTGAGTTCCTCTTGCCTTTCTACCATCTGAACCAGTCTGCCCATTCTCCTTTGATGTCTTTGGCACTGTTGTCCAACAACTGCTGCTAACTCTCTTTAAAAAGATGGTTGCGTCTGTCTGTCTGTGTGTCTGTGTGTCTGTGTGTCTGTGTGTCTGTGTGTCTGTCTGTGTGTGTGTGTGTGTGTGTGTGTGTGTGTGTCTGAACATCCCAGTAGATCAGCAGTTTCTGAATACTCCAACCAGCCCATGTGGCACCAACAACCCTGTCCTGATCAAAGTCACGTATATCCTCTTTCTTACCCGTTTTGATGCTCGGTTTGAACCTTGTAGTTTCAACGTTTGCTTAAAACACCATTCATGACTTTTGGAGTTGTTTTAACATAAGTCAGACAGACAACCAAGCAAACACCAGCTGTCACATAACCTTCCCAGCGAGGGTAATTA
The DNA here is from genome assembly GCF_901000725.2 of Takifugu rubripes. Lineage (NCBI taxonomy): Eukaryota > Metazoa > Chordata > Actinopteri > Tetraodontiformes > Tetraodontidae > Takifugu > Takifugu rubripes. Next base: position 3,673,974 of record NC_042290.1, read on the forward strand.
TTGTTGGCTATCGAAAATAATATAATTTTGGGGATGAAAAGTACAGGGTCATCAATTCCAATGTGTCTTCAGGTCAGAATGAAAATAGTTGGAGATTAGTGAATTCAGCCAGCAGTTAACTTTATTAATGGCAGGGGAGTCGTCATGTCCTCCTCTCTAGCGTTTCACTTCCCCTCCCTTCTTTTTCTGGCATGGCTCCTAATGGGAATGTGGCATCAACTCATTACTCAAACAAATAAAATGTTTGCTTTTATGTGGCACCGGTGAGCTGCCAAGCTCCAGGCGGATTGATGAAATTATGGGAAATCACAGGCCCATTTTAGGCCTGATGAAACTCTCATAGTGTGAAGCAAACCACAAAATAATTTATTTCTGATACTGGTTAATGTACGGCGATACAATCAGAGTAACAGATGCATCTAAGCCTGCCTGAACAAAGGCCGCAGCTAATCGCCTAAAAAAAGCAACCTGACCTTTCAGGGAAATGAAATTATCCTCATCTGCATCCCAACGTTAGGCTGCAACATTAATACAAGGATTATAATATCGGAGAAGTGACATACCTGATGCCTTTGACCTGTGCGATGCTGTGGTGGGAGATCCTCGACAGAGAGGAGATGACCTGGAATTACAAACAAGACAAGATCCGTCATAAAACAATTCAATTACAATGTTTGTTGTTTTCCATTATTTAACAGTCTATAATACACTTGTTTGCTCAACAAAATGAATAACATGATATAACCATTTTGCAAATTTTGTTTTATTGAATTTGAACATTTTTTTTGTATTTTTGTACAAATACACCCTCCAAAAAATGTTCAAATTCAATAAAACCTCAGGGACAGCAATCAACAAGATTCAAAATAAATAAATACATTTCATGTAAAAGAAGATCACTTAAATTGTTAAATAGTCCACAGACCTATAACGAGCCAACATTTAGCATGCTTTTTGGCACTTTCCCAGAATGCTACTGTGTGTTAACATCACGTGGGCCGGTGCCTTATTGGTGACGCCCAGAAAGACAGTCACAGATGGATGGACACCATTTTGTATTTTAATTACACAGAGGACGCAGTCACACACAAAGACACACACGCCCCTGTCCCTAATCATCAGATCTAAAGCCCAACCGTTACCCTAAACCCAAGCTAACCGTGACCTCAACACCGAGCTTAACCCTGAAACAGATCTCTGAAGGTGTCAGGACTGGTCAGATTTTCCTCCCTTCCACAAACAGCCCTCATTGGGCAGAACCAATTTGTATTCTCGTCTTCAATAAGTAGCAAACACACACACACACACACATGCTCCTACGCCTCATTAGCCACTGCTGGGTGGATTTCAGCTTGAGCACCGTGACAATACCAGATGCCTCCTCGACAGGGGGAAGAGAAAATTGTTATCTCATCCCCTCTGCCTTGGCAGGTGCATCACTGACAGCCTCTCATCAAAGCCCCCCTTGGCTGATAACACAATGCAGCACCACCTAGTGTTTAATATTCAAGATGGGCCGATACTACACTTTCATTAAAGTGCTCTTGACCAAACCCTTTCGGTCTTTCTGTTTCGTTTCTGCTGTTGCGGGGGAGTGCGAACCGATCACACTTGGCATCCTCATGGAGTGTGTTCAGCGCACGTCTCGTTCATTCATGTCAAGCATTCCCAGCCTGCAAACCTTAAAGAGTCCAAATGAGTTGATAGGAGGTCATTTCCCTGTTGTTAAAGACCCACAGAATAGGCGGTTGTGTTAATGCTAAATGGCACCAGTATGGGGCCAGTTCACCATCATGTAGCTTGTTAACATACTGTATAATCTATCTGCACTTTGCAGGTAGCCAGAAAAAGAGAGAGAGACAGAGGGTATTTATGGAAGAGCTTGGTTAATGCACAGTGGATAGAAGCATTGTTTTGCTGGCTGGTGATTCATCCACCTAACCATTCAGCAAGGAGGGGGTGGTCACATATGGCTGATGGCTTCCGCATCATAATTAACTCTGTCTGCTGGCTTTTTATTAGCTTGCACTGCTTTTGTAAATGGGTTGAAGATGGCAAGTAAAAGAAAATGGTCTTAAAGATGAAAGGTTATTGAAAATCAAGGACTGTGGAGGGCCTGGAAATCTGGGGTTCCTTTGCAATTAATATTTGTTCTGCTTTATTATTTCATGTGGAATTTGCTTGCCATAAGGTGAAAAAAACATGTCATGGGACTGGCAGAGCTCACAGTTCGTGACACCCTCTGGGCGTGGGTAAGAAACACTCATTTGCAATCTGTTTCCAGGGCAACCGATGAAGTAAGACGTGTTACCCATCTAATTTTAAACAGGCATCAAGTGAGTTCATTGGAAGCTTTCTGACGGTCTTGTGATAATCAGCCTTGTGTGGTCCCCCACCGAGATATCACACTGGTGCAACTTGTCCAGTTTTGAGGACACATAGTGGTTTGGGCCATTCGTGAACACACGTGTTGAAGGACCTTGTGGACTGGAACCAACATGCTATCTAGACGTGACCACTGAAGTCTCTGGGTGAGTTAAAATGAATGAGTGTTTGATTTCCAGCCCTTGCTCAGAGGTGGCCTGTCTGCCTGATTCTCTTCCCCTTTCTACATCTAATGCGCTCTTCACTCTCTTCTGATCCTCTGGTTCAGTCAAAGCCTTTGAGTCCCCACACATTATTAATTTCCCTCTCATCTCAGACTCCCCAGGGGGCCGTAACTCTGGCATATCCAGCGAATAAAGCTACTTTAACGCCCCAAGAAATCAGGGGAAGACAAGCCGTTCAAACGGGTGATAGCTTAGATTTCCTGACCCCTTATCTAACCTTGATCATCCCAGAATGGCCTGAGGAAAGACCTTTACTCTCATATGACCCTGCAAACGCTTCGGGACACACAGATGTCCCACTTCTGCATGAGAATGGTGTTGGTGCATATGAGAAGGCTAAAAACCCCATCCATGGATTAAGAAGGTGTTTGCAAAGACACGTGTCACATGGCCCCTGTCCCAGCTGGGTCCCAGTGAGGTCTTGTGTGACCGTTCCCCTGACTCCCCTGGCAGTTTGGCTTCAGTTATGTACAGAGATCCAAGTACATTAAAACCAAACCTGGAGCCAAAAACCAGCGGGCTGTGATTTGACGACCCTCTGGAAAGCGTGCTGCAGAAAGTTATCGACAGCCCGTCACAGAACATCCTGATGCCAATTCTGTTTACAGCTCAAGTAGTCGTGACATGATTGGATCTCACACCACAAATCAATCCATGCTTTGGAAGACATCCAGGAAACAGGGCAAATCAAGCCCCCCCATGTCTCTCTTGGGGATATTCTCTCTATCACCAATTCACAGATATCGTGGGATATTTATGAGGCATTCACACTTTGATAGGACAACACCGCTCTGCTTACGCCAGCCTGCCAAAGTGGTGGTAGGCATGGAGCAAAAGGGGCACAGAGTGGGAGAGTCAAGAACAGATGGCTGAGTGGGAACGAAGCGTGCCCAACATCAATAATAGAGACAGAGGAAGGACAGTGTCCGTGTGAGCATGTGAGTTTCCGAATGTGTGTGTGTGTGTGTGTGTGTGTGTGTGTGTGCGTGTGTGCGTGTGTGTCTGGCTCTGGGAGTTGTTCTCTTATTTTCTGTCATTTTCTTCCCGTGGCCCAGGCTGATTGTTTTCTCTTCGTAGTTTTTTTTACATCATTTACGAAAAGAAACGCCACAACATCCACCTTTGAGCATTTTTGCCTTTTCCCACCCCCACAAGGGCTGGTTGATTCCTACTACCTGGTGTCACTGCTACATGACGCTAAATTGTACACAAAGTAGCGATAAGGCTCCGATATAGTTAAAGGAGAAAAACTGATACTTTAATAAAGTAAATATACAATAAACTTGTATATGGATAAAGGGGAAAAATACACATGGCACTTTCATGAGCACTAATTACAATTATTTAAATAATAATCCTCACAATTATATAGGAAATAATACATATAATTAAATAAATAAATGTAAAACTATATAAATCCAGCCATGCAGACTTTTTTCATAGACAGAAGAAAAAACTCAACACAAGTGACTGGTGATGCTAACGGTGGAATTGGTGCCGGCCACCGGGACAGGGGCCTGTGTAAATCATGATTACAGGCAGATTGGCACCTGCCACGCAGCACTAAATCCCCCTCAAAGCGGACCTTCCAGCTGCTTGATTACAGGGGATTTCACAGTGGCTGTACAGGCAAGAAAAGCCTCGTCGAGGGAGCAGAAAGAGCGCCGCTGCAGCTGCTGCTGACCCAAAGACCCCATTTAACATCACTGCTGGACAAAAATGGCTATGAGCCCTAAGCTGAGACTAGAAAAAAAATCAGTGTCACTAAAGCTTGTGTAACGACGAAAACGACGGCTGGGTTCAATGTAATTTCCATGGCTCAAGGTCTTGTAGTCTTTAGGGAAATGTTGGTGACTTTTCTGTGACATGACATGTGCTGAAAGATCATTTTTAGAGCTTAGTTAGCTTTAGGACCTTGACCATTGATCTGATCTGGACCTGTGACCTTTGAAGACAACAGAGCAAATTGTACTCAATAAACAGCATTGGCCTCTTCAGCAGATGCAGCTATCGCCATGACCCGTCCCTTTTCACGCTTAATCACCAAGCAGGCATCTGCTCGCTGAGGCGTGACTCTGCCTGTGTTTCACACCTTACTAGTGCATGTTTTCATTAAAGTGCCACAGAGAATCACTGGAACATAGCCTCCTGAGCTGTGATCCATGTGTATGCGCACAAACACGCACAAAGACCGATAATGTGCTAGCATGTAAAAAAAAAAAGTGCTAGCAGGGCAGGTATTACTATGCACTAGTGATGCAAGCGTCACGGTCGATGGCCAAACAAAATAGCAATAAAAATTCAGCCCAAATCTACTGTAAATCATATTAAATCATGAACCTACTAAATATTTAACTGATCTCAGACAGCCAATGCTGATAGTGCTGATAGTGTTGGACCCAGTTTGAGAATAAACAAAAAAATATGCTGCTTATCTCAACTGACTGATGGTGAAACCAGCTCAGTCGTAATAAATCAGGAGATGAGGTGATGACAAGTAAGAAGATGGGGAGTTTTGGGAGGTAGTGGGAGGACGTGGATGTGACTCAGCAGCTTTTTCCACTGCGAGTTATTCATAAGCTATTCTATTTTTCTATTTTTTTACAAAAACAATCCGGACATTTAATGAGTTTGCATTAAATGTGTTCTTAGGTAGAATGTTCACACTAGCAGTTCCACCTTATCAAATGATTGAACATGTGTCAATGAGGTAATGAAATTTGTTTTTCACTCCTTATTTTGACCCTTATAGACAGACATCATTAAAATTTAATCCCTATATTGTTTGTTTTTTGCTCACGGCCCCAGACCTCTGTTGGTTTCCCTGCAGTCCCAATTATATGGTAAAGTGCCGACAGGGATACACAAAATGAGCTTTGATACAATTTTGATTGACAAGTAGATTAATGTCATTGTAGCAGTGCAATAACAATGAAGAATAAAACCTTTTCAAATTCAATCTTTGCCCAGAAATTAGCTCTATTAATACAGTTTATGATCAAACTTCCATCAGAGAAGCCATTTTATAAACCGGGCACCTATTTTTCATCCCAAAAGAGTAAATCAGTGTACAAACTTTTATTTGGTAGATAGTGGTTAGAAATTAGCAGAATTTAGTCCTATAGTTTGTCCTCTGTTGCCAACAACAGCGGGTTATTTCCTGTGTTTGTGATTCCAACAATTCACACTAGCGAGAGATGACACCATTCCTCAGGTGTTAAAACAAGTCACACTAAAGCAAAAAATAGAGCACAGGTGAGAAAATGTTTGCATAAAAGTAAACAGGTTGTTTTTTTTGCCTTTTTCTGTGCGTTTGGTATTTACATGAATGGCTGGGCGGCTGAAGAACTGTGCAAATTGTTGCATTTGGGGTTGGACCATCAGCAAAGTTTAAATCTAATGTAATTGTTTGATCCTTCCTCTTATGAAGTCACTGTCACAAAGCTGTCACACTTCATTGAACACTGCAAGCTTTTACTTTCTAGAGATACAAAAACCCTGAAAGCATCTGTTGTTATTCAGAATGAAAAATTTCTGTTGTTCAAGTGTTTAGTTGCACACACTGAACCAGGGTTGTTGTGGTTGCTTGGCCATTATAAACAGTAGTGATTGATGAGCGCTCCAGTTTGAAATGATGAATGCAGCCGTCTACAGACTGCACAACTCAGTTTATGCAGCATAAAACCCTGATCTGAGGACATGCCTAGAGAGCAAACCTAAATATAAATAACACCTTTTTCTTGTTTTAAATGCAGCTTTCAGTCATAACAACGATTGATAAACGCATGAGTTTAATAGAGATCCTCTCATTTTCACATTCATTTCTCATTACTGGTAATAAACAGAGCTCAGAAGGGCCAAAGAAGACAGTAGATCAGTCTTTTCTCCTAAATATGTTGTCTTTTTATTCATGGGCAGACAACTTTTGGAAATCCTTTTCATCCCTGGTGCGTGCATTAGCCGATGATCCCTGACACCAAGCTGTTGGGGGGCGTGTGGCACACAAGGGTTTAAGGCTTTAGGGCAGGCTGTGGTGATAAGAGCAAACCGGGGCTGATAGAAGGAAATAGGATTTCCCATGATGTGAGCAACCTGGTCTGATGAGGCTAATACTTCAACCTTATCGAGCACGGGCACCTGAGCATGCGTGCGTGCGTGTGTGTCTGCATGCGTGTCTCTGGGTGCATGTCAGTCCAGTACGTGCTGGTTTGACAGAGAGCGCGAATGGAATTAGACTGACATGCATAATCCAGCTGGGCTGTGGGAGGGAAGTGTGCCCACACCCTTCTGCTGCAGGAGATAAAGAGCCTGGAGAAGGGGGTGGGGAGGGAAGCACTTCATCATGTTACTGGGGATTCTCCAAAATGTAAATCTGTTTGTTTGTCTGGGATAGACCTCTGCTCGGGCTTGGACACTGGCAACAAGTTTACAATGTGTGGTTAACCGAGAGTCACAGTGTTTTAGATCCACATATCTCCCTCTCCTTCTCCGTCTCCTTCTCCCTCTCCTCCTCCCTCTCCTCCTCCCTCTCCCTCTCCCTCTCCCTCTCTCTCCCTTTCCCTCTTGCTTGTCCGGGATCAGGCCCTGGGATTCTGGAAAGTGCCTTGAAACAATTCTGATTGTAACAGATGCTGTATAGATAAAGATTGATTTGATTTGATTTATCAGAGAAGGTATGTTATAATTGGAGGAATGATTGAGTGGAGGTGCTCCTTTCTTAGGAAATTGCTCTCAGAACACCTTGGTATGGATCCTCTTTAGCTCCTTCAGCATAGGATCCCATACGATCCAACTGACCTGTCATATTTATTTTTAAATAAACACAGCTGGCACCTCCAGCTGTTGAGCTTCTGAAGGCAACTTTGTGCAGCTGACGATGTGAATGAACTGAAAATAACGGTCTGTGTTGGACAGTAGTTCATGGATGAGCTCCCCAGGGAGACAGTTCATATGGCTGGGTTGTTGCCACCACCCTCTCCTTATTTCTTATATCTTACTGTGGCTGGATAATGTACGGCGCGGTGGACCCAAGTCTTTTAATGGATCCTTTATGCTGTCGGTATTGGATTTCTAATGGTCATGCTGGATGTCTCTTTAGTCCATAAAGGAGGGACAACATAAACCACTTCCTGTTGTTGCACTTAAGGTGTCAAGATACAGGAGAATAACTTTCACTTTGTCAATTCTGCAGTAAAGTGTGCTTTAGAAAGAACCCGTGACATTCAAGCCTGCGGGTGTAGACGCTGAGTAAACAGCACAAATGAGAAGTGAGGTCATAAAAATAATCCGGTTAGAGTAAACTCCATTCCCACACGGTATCGGTATTATTACCATCACTGATATTTCATAAATTGGCATAATTTAGCAGAAATGCCGTTAATCAGACCAGAACCCTTTCTGACACTCATGTGGGGGTACAGCTCTGCTGTTACATGGAGCCCCTCAGCGCGTGTGCAGCTTATTGGAGTATTTCTGGTTTTTAGAGCCTTCTCCTCGTCTCCCAAGGCTTCAGCAAGATGAAACCTGCAGAGACACACCGGTGCTTTATATTCCAATTTACTGTGACCATAGACAGCAATATAGCTGATCTTTTTTGTTGCGTCCCTGCTTCCCTCAACTCTGCCGGGTGCTCCCTGCTCTATAAAACCCTTATCACACAGCAGAGTGTTTCCCCAGTGGGGAGATGCATGTAAACTGTGGCTACCTTTATATGCGCCTAATACAAGAGGGAAGTATTCCATTCTAGGGACAGGGATGGACACGGAAATGGTAATGAATCAGGAAAACCTGGGGAATAATTCATTTATTCAGGGTGGTGCATATCTAACAATTGCAAAAATTGGGAAGGGGGGTTGTTTCCACAAGATTTCTTTTCATAGAAGAAGGCTCACTTTCCCTCAACTGGCAATAAAAATATACCAGTCAAACATATGTGCCACGGGGCTAAAAACAATTGCCAGGTCAAAAAGAAAGAAGCGTCAGTCCAGCGTGAAGGCAGATGCAGTCTAGCGGTGGCAGAAGCACCGTGGCCGCCACCTGGCTGGACCGTCTGATTGGCCAGCAGGATGCTTCCAGGGGAGCAGTGAAAGTGACAACTGAACAAAGGGCTTCCATTAGAGACCCTGTCCCCCTCGTTCTGCCACTATTAAGACCCTGTCTGTGAGACACCTAATGCCACTGACGGATGAAGAGGAGGCACAAGGCAATGGGGAGCAATCCAACCTATCAGGATGGATTGCTGTTGCTGCTGCACCCATCTGTTCAAATAATATCAAGTGCTAAAGCAGGAAGTTTGATGTCATTGCAAAGTCTATTTCCTCAAAAAAAGCTAATTAACTTTAGCTGTTTAATAAATGGATTGTATATAAATCCCAATACTACCAGTGCACAATCATCACCAGTGTGGAATGGTGACCCCTTGAGCTTTCTGTCCCCAGGAGAAGACATGAGGAAAGCTCAGGTCCTGATATGTCTAAAGGCAGCTAATTTCAATGTCAGGCGGATTGTTTACATCTGAAGGCATCTGTCAGCATAGAGTGTCAACAAGTATTAAGACTGTGCCAATCTGAGTTCAGCCCTGAGCCTCAAACCTCCCAGCATGAACTGCAATATCATATACATGTATACGACCCATCTGATGGGAGGTAAAGGACAGTGTGCGACTGACATTAGCAGCAGAAGCCAGTTTAAATGAAGAAAACACTGGTCACTTTCAATAAAAAGAGATTTATTTGGGCAAAAATTGAACAGGAAGATAAAGCAACATATATTGATTGCATGTTTGTTCGGAGGCTTTTAATAATTGAAGATGTTAGAAAAATGCCAACGGAAATGATGGAATGGGATGCATCCATATCATTTAAATTTAGTCCGAACCAATTAGGGGAAACTTCAGCTGCAGAAGTCAATGCTGGCTTCATGTGTGGGTTGTCTGGTCCATATGTATGCGTGGGAAGTTGTAGTGTTTCCATCTGTGCATACAGATGAGCAAGCTTGTGTGTTGTTTGCTCCCTCTAAACCAAAATACAATGCTTATAGCCTAATGAGTCGGTAATTAGCATTAAAATAAGAGACAATTTAGTAAGAAGCTTAATATAAACCAGACTCTTAGCTTATTGGTTTACTGACACAGTCACAGTTTCACATGTCCACTGAACAAGTCAGGTTAAACAGTTACTGTAGCCTGATGATGCTTGTTAACGACAGCAGAGGTCAAATGGCAACAACAGATGTGCATGCAGAAGAGTCAGTGGATAGAAACAGATCTTCTAGGGTACAGGATAATGATGTGTGCGGTTCTGAGATTAGCACAGCACACCACACAGTTCGACCCAAAATGTTCACATGTTCCTCGTGTGTGGGGTCTCTGGCCGATACAAAAACCTCCAAGATCCAGAAATTCCTCATGTGTGCAGCCTGCTTAAGCAGCATTGCAAGGCAATGCAACCTAGAACGGGGAAACACAAACAATGATGTGTGGGCACAGTGTGTGATCCTTGTGCGAGCGTGCCCTAAACGCCACGGCGAGGAAGGAATGATGGACATCTTTCACTTTCGGTCTAACGCCGTCCCTGGCAGAGTGGCGAGGGAGACGCAAATGTGTGAAATGGGCTGGGGGCGCGAGGGCAGCGGAAAGAAGACTGGCTGGATTCATCAGGGTGACAGACTGTACACACTGTTTGCATTTCCTGTTCCCGTCTCCTACTGTGTTCTGAGGAATCAATGCCCCTATTTTTCTTTTCGATGACATGGAATAATGGAAGATGACTGAAAATTGTCAGTCAGTAAAACAGTCAGCCAGGGTGCTTTAGGTTTTAAGTGGAAGGAGAAGTTGTTGCGGGGAAAATGTGGATTTAAAGTGCCACCAGCTCACATGGCAGACACGTATAAAGACGTCAAAAACCAAAAAAGATTGGATTTCACACTAAGTGCTATTCACGGTGCAGCAGATGCATGTGGGCGGGGTGGGGGTGGGGGTGGAGCGCGTGGGTGTGTATGTGAAAAGGTGGTGGTGGGGGTGTTATTCCTGCTCTGTCAACCCAGAGACACGCTTCAAAAAGACTTATTGCTTATTAATATTTCCTTTGATGTGACACGACGCGGTGTGGGGGTGGGGTGGGGGAGGGGCTACGCTGACCAAATAACAGCACCACGTTGTGATGCATGGGGGTGAAAGCGTTGTTTTTTTAGTGTATGCATGTTGCGTGTGTGTCAAACATCAAAATGGGGGAGCGAGTCTTGAATGGGGGTGTTGTTTGTGCTGCCACTCCACATGATGTCCCGCGCAGCCGGGCCGACATATCAGACCGGGCAATGAGAACGCCGTCTCTCATCGGGGTGGGGGGGGGGGGTCGGAGACTGTTAACCTTTCAGGAAGGTCAGACACATCAAGCCAATGCTGACAGTCTGTGCGGTGTCACACTTCCAGGCTCTGCCCACCCCCCTCCCGCAACTCCTTGTCCTCCAGTCCTCCCCCCTTCACGTCGCGCTGAATATTTTCACGTTCTCCGACTTTAAAAACACTGTTAACAGCAACAGTGAGGGCGTCAAAATGAGGAAAATGTGTACGCCGTGTGTGTGATGTGGTATTTAGAGCTGCAGGCTACGGCGAGCAGACCACGCTCGTCAGCCAGTGTGAACAGACAGCAAAAAAAGAATAATGCATAGCGATGTGGGGGGGGGAGCAGAGGGACCGCAGCTTTAAAGTTAGGTGGCCCCCGCTGCAGCGCCCCACTGGTGAATAATTCTCTCTTATGAGGTTATAGTTAACCTCTCCACCAACGCCAGCATGTCGCTTGGGAACACAAGAACATTTTGTGGTTGCCATAGTTGTCTTTAGAAGCTCTGTTTTATGTTGATCTGTCCCACAAACATGAAAGAGACCGCTGCCTGTTACGGGCAACAAATGCAGCAACTGCCATGGTGACACGGACTAAGATGTCGGTGTTTTTATTTATTTATTTCCCCCCGCTTTGAGTTAAGTCTCCCATGTCAGAAGACACAAAAGGCAGCTTTCTTTTCTTTTCATTCAGCTCCAGAGTTAGCATCAAATGGCAGGACCATGACACCCATGCATGGCGCACTATATAAAATATAAAGCTTGTCTTCTTAACCTCTTTATCCTGTTTGGGGTTAATGGGGAGGGGACACAATGGGTGAAGGCAGGTCCACCCCTGGATGAGTTGCTAGCTCATCGCAGGCCCTATATGAGCATTTGTGGCTTCGGTACCTTGCTCACTGGTACCTCGGCAGGGCTCTGAAGGTGTTGTGGCAACTCCTCCTACTACCAGAACACCTTCCATGTTTTGTCTGCACTTAAACTAAGAACCCTCCGCTTCTCAGCCCAGTTCCCAACAGGCTGAGCAACCACCACCCTGAAATATATCTGAATATATATGAAATATACATAAAGAGTGTTAAAAGACCTGATGTCGTCATGACGTTGGCTTTGCGGGCAGTTTTCTTACGAGAGGGGTCGGATCTCAATGGTTTATGGCCACTTCCCACTTTTATGATTTGTACAAATTAATTACTAAGAACATTTCACCAATATGCCGGGAAAACAAGGCCAAAACAAACACTTATTTTTTAAACAAAACAAAAAAAACGTTTTTATTGGCTAACTGTCTTGCACTTGTTACATATCTCCCACAGATCACTACTTTCTGGAGCTTCTTTACTGGAAAAGATCAATATCCGTCTCGCCTGGAGAAGGCAACAAAATATATCTGCCACAGCACGTTTAATCCCGGTTTGCTGTGCAGCAGAGCTCAGCGGCGCAGTTATGATGCATCAAGGGACTGTTTTCCCAGGCAGGCAGCCGGGTTGAGCAGAGTGCCACGAGATAAATGCAGCATCTCTACTAAAAAAGAAAAAAAAGCAAACAATCATAATAGTTTAGAGATGGGGGATGTAGTTCCTTTCTGCCTTTTCTTCTTTGAGCATGTGGTGTGTGCATGTCTGGGTGAGAGTGAGACAGAGTGCGCGTGTGGCGATATCTGCTTGCAAATTTCCACATCTGTGCGTGTGTGCGTGTGTGTGTGTGTTTGTTTCATCTCTCTGAGCCTGAGAGGAGAACCTGGTTCACCACAGACTGACTGTATATCTTGGATGGGTGGAGCCCAGACAGAAAAAGAGAGGATTGATGTGTTATATACACACCACTGTTTAGAGACAGGACTATTTAAGCCTCCTATTTTACTTTGTGCTCTGCTGCTGCACCTGTTACAGTGCTGCTCTGTCAAGGAATGCATTTCTATGTGCTGCGGAATTAACTGAATCATGAATGCAATGATTTGCATGTGTGTGTGAACGATGAACTCTGCCCCCCGTCTGTTCAGTTACACCCTTTAACTGTCCTGACAGTGCATATGAGGATATGGTCCCAGACTGCACACTGAGCACATGCCACTGAGCAGGAGGACAGCTTTAAGTGTCCTCCATTGTAGTCATAAGCTTCTTTTAAACAATCATAATTCAGAAATAACCCTCCCTCTGGGTGTTTACAGGCTTGTTAACATCAGGATGTAGTTTCTGCTGTTCTTGTCGGATACACGTGTTCTCAACAATCGCCTCAGGAGCACTGAGGAGAACATGGTCCCACTAGAGGGTGCATGTTCCGAGGAGCTTGACTGAAGCAGTTTGCAACGATGCATGACCTGACACTGTAAATTAAGAGATGCAAAAAGGAGTTTTCTTCTTATGAATGTGAGGATCTTGTCCGTAATGGTGGATATTAACAAGGGTCAGTCACCTCCCCTCTGCTCATCTACAAGCAACTCATTGTAGGACTTTTACAGATCTTTATCCTCCTGTCAACCCTCACATTCTGATGACCTTTGAGTCCGTACAGACAATACACCTCTTTGTAACCTTACCCTACCTGTTGTGACAAAGAGGTCAGGGGTCACAGATCTACTCCTGTCCTGCTCCTCAATTAGCTGTTGAAAATTGGGAGACCAAAATTGTTAGCTTGTCAAACTCCACCTCATAATGATTGGATATTTCCTCAGACGGGAGTGTTTCATCATCGCAGCTCATCGATTTACAGGCACAAGAACAAACCAGGTGTAAAAATAGGAAAGAGACAAGAGTGTGGTGTAGCAACCACGGTGATGGTCATAGATCTTAGCTGTTAGCTCTACTATTAGGATTTCTCATGCACACATTAAGAATAGAGGCTTCATTGTGGTAAAGCTGTGTGGAGGTGTGTCACACAGAAGTCTATGGGAGCTGCCTTCATCCCCCAGTGGCCAACGGAGACACTGGCGAGAAGCCTTTATTCTACACAGACACTGGCCTGGGAGAGTAAAGCTGTGCACGGGCGACACATCATAGCTTCACACGGCTGACAGAACAGACAGAGGCTCATTATGGGTCTCCAGCCTCACACCAAAGACAACGCAGGGACGATGGGGGCAGGGAGACAAGATGATGGAGAGTTAGGAGGGATTGCTTGGGATTTTTAACAATGACTAACATTGATTTCTTTCCCCACTTTTGGTATATATCTCCAAAAGAGGCAGTTGTGCATTTCACGACACGGGGAAAGAAAAAAGAAAACATTCTTTTCTGGATGGTTTTGACACACCACAATATTTATTTATGTACATTTTATTAATATTCACAAAATGTCAGCAATAAAGTAATGCTGTAAAATACTTTAATCAAGGTGCTCTTTGTTTGTTTGTTGTTTTTTTAAGTTCTTTAGGTTTAGCATTACTGGTGAATTTACAAGCTAACCATGTACAGGAACCAGTAACCATAGTAACAAGGCTCCCCATGTGCCACACCTGTTGTCAATCAAAAGATGAAAAAGCCATAACCTGTGCGTGACGCTTCTGCTGTTTCTCAAAGGAACGGCAGCAACAGGAAAGACAGGCGCACGCAGGAGTTTGATTTGGGGAATAAAAAGACAACATCTTTAATCCTCTGTGTCCACTGATGCATGCTGCTTTCATTTCATACACAAACGAACATATGCCAAGCAGACAAAAATGAGCAGAAGCGTGTAACTAATGCACGGCGAGCTTGCTGGGGGAGAAACGCTCGACGCAATCGTGCCGTTTCACGACTGACATTGCACATAATCCGTCCAGTTCCAGAACAACACGTCCTGGTCATGAAGGGACAGATGTGGCGGATAGAGTCAGGACCTCAAATGACCTCCCAATTGTCCATTTGTAGCTTTTTTTTTTATAGAGAAAAAGAAGAACAAGTCAACTCATTCTCTCAATCTGACAATAAAATGTCAGGCTGGTGACACATCAACACTTTCCCTCCGTGGTACTCCCAGAATGCCTCTTGCTGGACCCCACAGCTAATGCAGGGAACTGTCCCTCAGTGGTATAAAAGCAACAGCCTATCACCCTTGACACAAAAAGTAGAAATAGATCCTTTTTTCCTCGTGAACAATCATGGGCTTCTCTGCCTTGACAGAAATGCAAACAGAAAGGCGGGTTCAGGGAGAAGTCACCGGCTTTGTGGTGACATTTGTGGGCTTATAAACAAGGACTTTTAAACCAGGGAAATCCATTAAGATGTCAGTTGTCAAAAAAACAGCCGAGAACCTGCTGAGCACACCCCACCTGTCTATTTTTTTTTATTGCTAAACAGTGCTCTTTTACATAAAAAAGCCATTAGAGCACATGAGAAAGACGATAGACAAACTTCGTCAATTGCTCGTAGCATTTAAGAGCAACGGCGACTTGTAGCTCTTAATAATGCAGGTGATCTGCCACCGGGGGAGAATTCAGCACTTTCCCCAACACTGTCTCACGACAGTCAAGACAACTACGTTGAACTCAGAAGTTTTATTCGTTCTGATTTTTTCGGTTTGTGCGCCCAAAGATGGTAAAGATGTTTGACTGGTCAAAAGCAGCCTGTCTCTGGAAGTCACGGGACTGTCCCTGATGTCCTCTAGCTGCCATTTCAGTGAGCACACCTGCTACTGGGGTACGCTCCTCAGAACCCCTCTCCAAATCTGCAGAGCCTGACTCACGCGGGCACTTGAAAACAAGAAACCCTCCATTTGAAGAGATGCAGATTTATTTAAACGTTCATGCTGGGTTTTCTTTAAATAACTAATGCGACGACATAGCCCTCGGATCAGCCCAGAGTGGAGAGGACAGTTCATGCACAACCTCCTAAAATAATGCATGCAACGGGAAGGGGGGGGGGGGGGGGGCATAAAGAGAGGGCTGTGCAAGTGTCTCACATTGCACATGCACACAGTCCCGGGGACAAATCAAAAGAGACAGTGACACTTTCAATAACTTGAACCTTGGAGGCTTGGAAGGATGTGACACGCTTCGCTGTCATGTACAGGGCAAAGTCGGGCTGGGAGGTGGGGGCGCCGTGTGGTGGCCTGGGGTGGGGGGTGGGGAGGCACCAATTTTTTTTTGAGAGATTGCTTAAATTAATCTCTCAAAAAATGCACAGATGCAACTTTAATCTATTTTGTCTGTCTCAATCTCCATGTCAGTCTCTCCATGCACATGTGCACATAAAGCTGTGTGTTTTCCCAAGTCTAATGTGCATATTTTGACCACAGAGGAAGCATTTAGAATGACATCATGTGGCCAGGAGACTGACATGACCCCAGTGGGCAAATCTGGAATCTACAACTGGTTTTATGACACAGCAACACAGGTTAAGACCTGTACACAGAACCCCCCCCCCCCCCATTAGGGGCCTGCAGAAGACGGCAACCGTCACTGACGTGCTAAAACTGACATAAAGTCTGAGCTAGTGTCCCTCAACGTTTACTCCCCAGCAAGGTCACCTCATTTCCCTGGAGCTTCCTGGTCTATAGTCAGAACAATAAAGGTCATGGCTGTGAAAGGCAGACGATGAATAATGCAAGATACACACAGTAGATGAAAAAGAAGGTGCTTTTCCACGTGCCAATGTTTGCTAACGCCTTATTCAGTCAAACAGGCGCTAATCAGAAATAGCCTGTTTTCCACTTGCATTGTGCTTGAGAATAAAAAGGCTATTCTACTATCAGGTTGGATCATACGTACAAGGAAATTTAACATAAGCCATTTCCGGGGGAGCTGTCACCATCAAAAAGGGTTTTAATGTATGTATTTTTACCCTCAAAAGGTGTAAAGCACGTGTCCATACTAAAGATTAACACTTCAGACCACTCAGAAAAGTTTAACAATTGATTCTAGTGGGGAATTTGTACCACATTATATCACATATTGCATGTCTTAAATCAGTTAATGGCTACATCTGCTCTTCATTAACTACTACACAGTGATTCCCTCAGAGCTCCAGTTTTGTCTGCCCATGATAGGTGAATAGCAGCTGATTTCATCTTCTAAAAGCATCTGTTGCCTTCCAGGAATCAGAGCTAATCTGTTTAATGTCTGGAAGGACATCAACAAAGCTGAAAAGAACGTCGAGTGTTCTTACAGCAACATGTTTTGGTCTGTTTTTGTCCCAGACGGCCAGCCTTCCATTCACAAACCCCCCCAAAAATAACAATATAGGCCCATAATTGTTTTCTGTTTGAGCAAAAGCATCAACTCTATTACCTAGCATGGTGTCTGGAAGCAAAGGTCACTCTCTGCATGACCCAGGACATTCTGTTCAGTCATTACACGCAGTAGTTTCGACTCAGTAACTTATGAAGCATTTAAAGGTACGGAAGTTAAAAACACGATGATAAAGCATATTTTTAGTTTCCTGTTTCATTTAAGGGTAAATTAAACTGAGCAGAGAACAGGAGTTAAGGGTTCTGGTGAAAAATCACATAGCACGAAGAGCAGATGATTATTCTTAATTATTTTCCTTATCCGATACTAGTTTGGAGCGCAGCCATCCCCCACGTCCAAGAGGTGTGTGCTGTGAGCTTGCTCCACCTATTGTTTATTCCAGGCTGACTGGAGGGAAGAAACGGGGTGAAAAACAAAGAAAGAGTATATCAGGTGCTGTTTTTCTATCCCGGTGACATTTCTGTTTCTAGAGAAATATACAACACACAGTCCAAAGTTCCCGGCAGGCTCCCCTCATGGTTGAGACTTTGAAACCTTAATTAGAGACACTCTGGGGCCAGCCCTGTTTTCTTTTCTTTATAGTGTTGAAGCCTGTGGCAACAAACTCGTAAAGCGGGCAGAAGCTTGGCTTTACAAACGCTGCAGTGGCATAAAACAAAACGACGTGACACCACCACAATAATGAGGCTGGAATATCATATATGTGCCACGTGAAAGGCAGCAGATTAATCTGATGCATTATAAATGCATTTTCTATTGGTAATTACACATTTCTATGCATATGGGATGAAACAAGAATGTATTCACTGGTTAATCTTTTATTATTACAAATGTGTATAATTGTAAATTGTAATGGAAATATTGTTAGAACAAAAAAATGGCCTGTGCATTTAAATGTTGCTATATTACTCATGTTTTATGTGGAAAATAGGGAAAAAATATTCTGGTAGAAGAAAAAGCAAATTGTTTTGTTTTTGTTTTTTTAAAAGAAAGCTACTGCTAACAGTGATGTTTCCATTTGCAATGCAGAGAATCTGAGCCAGCTACGCTGTGTCAACAATGCTAACTAGCTAATTCTAAATCGTTAACTTACTGCGTCAGTATTCTGTCGCTGAGAATCTCTTCATGGGGCCAAGTTGCATGCTGTTGGATTTCTCCACAACATTAGTGCATTAATTAGATGGAAAAAGCACTCAAATTATGTAACCATGTGTTACTGTTAGAAGCTAATCTGAGATGGCTCTGGTAGCCCAAATGCAGTGGTTTTTTTATGAAGTGATTCAAATGATACTGTTTTTAAAATGTTAAATTTTGAAAGTCATTCGGCTCTTTGTGAGCTGATAATGAGACCAGAGAACGACATTACCTTTTGGCAATCATTTAAACTTCATCCCTTTTCTTGTTTATTTAGATATTTGGGTGATTTTTGGTAAAAGTTTGAGTTCTTAAATTGGCCTTGATATGATTTGAGATCTTTGCATAAGACGCTTTGTGTCCAGAATTTTCCCTTTCTTCCTTTCTCCTTCCCACATCTTTCAGATAAATCATCAATACATCCCTATTGATCTATTCATGCAGATTCGCTCTTATTCCTGGGAGGCAACAGATGCTTTTACAGTGGAAGATGAAATCAGCTGCTATTCACCCATCATGGGCATAAGAAACTGGATCAGACTACAGTCACATGATGTTTACCAGTGCACGTATCCATTAAACGGCCCACGATGAGGTTCTAACAGTGTGATGTACGACACAGAGCTCGAGGATTGAAGGGATGCGTAAGGATTTGCTGTGGTCCGGAAGAGGGCAATAACAGTGGTCCTGTGGAAGGAAAAGTCTGGGGAGGCTTTCTGTAATTGGCAGGTCGGCGTGCTCAGCGGCGTGCTCGTAAAGCTCAGCTCCTTCCTGAGGAAACGGCCTGTGCAGCAGCAGCAGCAGCAGCAGCAGCAGCAGGCTGCGGACGGGGCTGCTCGCTCAGGGAATCTGTCCAGCTTCCAATCTCAGTCGCCTCTGGCTGCTGCACACTTGGCAAACAGCGGACTACTTAACACCCGGAAGGCATCCTGGCCCCTGCACCGCATTTGTGTCGGCGTGTGCACGTGTGACTTACAACTTCATGGCTGTCAAATCCGCCGGCCTTCCTAAGGGAACTGGCTGCTATCAGAAAACAGTGGTCAGAGAAGGCTTTGTGTGCGTCTCACTAAAGTATTGACTTCATGTCTCCATCACAGCTGCACAAGGTGCAATTTCCACTGGGGGGGTGTATTGAATGAGATGGCTGTGCTGGGTGTCGGTAGGGACAGACGGCTTATTGGACCCGGATAATATGGACAGGAGATGTTTGTTTTCAGGGTTGCCTTCAGCGATCTTTTAATTAATGCACTTGTTTGTTGAGTTTAGCACACAAAAGGAATTCTTTGCACCCAGGACCGCGAGTGTCATCGCAACTGGAAGTTACACCAACAGTGACGGGACACAACTGCACCATCAGCTCACATTTAGACAGAAACAAGAGCCAATTATTTCCTGTTTAATTGGGTAGATTACTTCATTTTGCTATAAAACGTCCATGCAAAAAAAGAAAACCCTAAATAAAGAATCTAATGTTATCCATGTATCATTGCTTGCTTTGTGGGCAAGGTTCTGCCTTTAATGTTCAGATGTAGGTTGCACTATGCAGGTGACGTATACAATTTGAGAAGGGGTGTTCGAGATCCTCCTCTTCACCTCCAGCTTAGTGTTCTATGGGCGTCTATATAGTCCAGTACATTTACTATTGGCTAGATTCTTCTTTTTCTCTGTGGCTGTTCTGGGTGTATCTCTGAGGATACATCTTCCAGGGCCTAATGTCTAACAAATGAAGCCTACCAATGTTTGTTTAAGCTATTTCAGCCACGCATTGGCGGTGGCTCAGCCCGTTGGGAACTGGGCTGAGAAGTGGAGGGTTTTCAGTTCAAGTCCCAGTGCAGACAAAACAAGGAAGGTGTTCTGGTAGTAGGGAAGGTGCCAGAGCACCTTGGTACCTGAGGCACCCTTGAGCAAAGTACTGAACCCACAAATGCTCATATAGGCCCCTGCAATGAACTGCCTACTTATCCAGGGGTGGACCTGCCTTCACCCATTGTGTTCTCTCCCCGTGACCCAAAAGGGATAAAGAGGTTAAGAAGACAAGAGATTTCAGCCACATGTTGTAATTTGTGGTTTGTTCAAGTGATTTTTTAAATGATCTGCAACAAAATATGAGGGCAATACTGGATATTTGGGGCAGTTCTGGTGGTCAAATTGGTGGTTTCAGTTAGCTTTTCCAAACTCCCTTCATCTGTCTCATGGAGGGTGGGTTCTATGATGCTGATGATGGTTGAGGTTCTAATAAAATAGATGAGAACGCTCACTGCTTATGTGAATGTACCACTTCTGCACACATTTCCAAAGCGGCTATGCATTGACCACAGTTTTAGCTTTAGATTGGAAACTGTCTTATCTCTGCTAGCTTTACTGCTATCGTCACCGCACAGTATGTTCTGTGCACGGACGATAGCAGTAAAGCTAGCAGAAATGTGCTTAATGAAACAGTGGCCTTGACTTTAAGATGTTTACCCTCACCATCCTGGGAGCCTTCAGAGGAAGAGAGCGCAATGTCAGATGAGATGGCGGATGCCAAATAGCCACAGGGCCTGCCATTAAAAATAAATGAAAAGTACACGGAGAGATGCCACCTGTGGAGTGGAGAGTTTGCCCAGAAAACACAGGCAGCCTGATTCTGTTTGAAAGAATCCAAGTGATCAAACAGTTTTCAGGGAAAAGGCACGAAGGTCACCGTGGGGGAGTAAATACAGAGGACAGAAGTCTTCCACCTGTGGACACCACTTGTGTGCACATTGGTGCGAAGGCAGCGGCTCCGTTTCATCGGTTTGAACGGACATTTGCATTGTGACGATGTCAACCCTTTCAGCAGAAATCCTGGCTGGTGTGACGTATTTAACACGGAGCCGTAGCTGCGCCCCTGCGCTGCGAGACCAAAGGATATTATCTTCCAACAGTTACAGGTTGTCACTTCCAATTAGTCTTCACATCTGGGAAATCATGTGGTCAGATGCTAAATGAATTCATGGAGAAGGTTGCACCCTGTTTCTAGAGCAGTGCACAATTCTCACTCTCTGTTACCCTTTTAATGCTGAATGAAGACTGAGGAGTTTTCAATTTAAATGTCGATTTTTAATGATCTGTCAAAGAGGAAAGTGACACGTATGCAAATTGAATTGTTAATCCTCTGGTAATGAGATTGTCCAACAGGAAATACAAATCCTGATATCTATCTACCAATAAAAGCAGAAACAAAGGATCTGTGTGACCTCCACAGTGCGATATTGGGTTTTTGCAATCTATTCAGTGGAAGAAACAATCATTCTAGAGGTAATAGGCTACCGAGGTCATCTAAAAGTGGGGTGACCTGTATGGTGTCCACTATTCCATAAAGGAGAGCAGCTAGAGTTCATTATATTCTTCCACAAAAAGGGCAAGATTTCAGAAAGTGCTTTTTTTTTACCCTTTGCTTGGCACGACCACACCATTTTGGTAATGTTCTACTTTGTAATAACTATAATTTGCTGCATTTCTCTCCTCCATTAATCATAACAAACGAGTTGAGTTGAGTTTTGGCCTTTAAATAATCGCTTGGTCAAAGGAAGAAGTTTAGCACTTAATTCTGATGAATTATGAGGATTCGTATTTCTTATATTTTTCTGTTCCTTGGAGTGCCGTCTGGAACAGACACGCTCTCCAGAATAAACCGCCCACGCTCAATAAATCAATCAAGTGCAGTGGCTGACAGTGCACAACATGACACCACCGCTAGATCACGTAAACGGGCCCAACTCAACACGCTGGCTTGGGAAAAATGAATATATCCTCCGTTTGAGCAACAAGGAGAGCTCCTTGTAAAGAAATAGCCAAAGCTTGGTGATTGAATCTAGTGGGGTCAGTGGTCAATAACCACCCTGTGAGTGGCAGGAAAGCAAAACAGCCGTGAGGCATGTCCAGCCTCTGTCCATCTCCGTTCGTCTTCGTCTCTCCTACCTTTTCAGAGCACGCTCCGCTCGTGCCAATCTGCTCTACGGGGGTGTCATAACAGAACAATCCCCACAGGACTGACATGCTGTCATGCAGCTCTGCATTAAACCCCGTGAGGCAACAGAGCATTTCCTGTCAACGCAACAAGCCAAAGACACAGCTGTTTCCAGTGGTGCCATGGCTGCTACTACTACTGCTACTACTACTACTACTACTACTACTGCTGCTAATGCTACTACTGCTGCTAATGCTAATGCTACTACTACTACTGCTACTCCTGCTGCTGCTACTACTACTGCTGCTGCTACTACTGCTGCTACTACTACTGCTACTGCTGCTGCTACTGCTGCTGCTACTACTACTGCTGCTAATGCTACTACTACTCCTGCTGCTACTACTGCTGCTAATGCTACTACTACTCCTGCTGCTACTACTGCTGCTAATGTTACTACTACTACTCCTGCTGCTGCCGCTACTACTACTACTACTACTACTAATACTGCTGCTGCTACTGCTACTACTACTCCTGCTGCTAATGCTACTACTACTACTGCTGCTAATGCTACTACTACTATTCCTGCTGCTACTAATGCTACTACTCCTACTGCTGCTGCTGCTGCTACTGTTGCTGCTGCTACTACTGCTACTACTACCCCTGCTGCTGGTGCTGCTGCTACTACTGCTACTACTACTCCTGCTGCTGCTGCTAATGCTGCTACTACTACCTCTGCTGCTGCTACTGCTGCAACGACTGCTGCTGCTGCTAATGCTACTGCTGCTGCTACTGCTACTGCTGCTGCTGCTACCACTGCTGCTGCTGCTACTCCTGCTGGTGCTGCTGCTACTACTACTACTCCTGCTGCTAATGCTACTACTGCTGCTGCTGCTACTGCTGCTGCTGCTGCTACTACTGCTGCTAATGCTACTACTACTACTCCTGCTGCTACTAATGCTACTACTACTACTGCTGCTGCTACTGCTACTGCTGCTACTACTCCCCCTCAAACAAAAGCTTTTTCTCTAATAAATATTAAAAAACCTCAATATCCGACACAAGAAGATGGATGCTAATTCACTAATGAAGCGAAGAGTTTGTGTCCTCAGTCCACTGTTTCTCTTCAGGATCTGATATGAGACAAAGTGGCGGCACATCATTTCCTTGTATCCATCTTCTCTCTCCTGACTCACACAGGGCCTGAGAATGTCTTCTTCTTATCTGCGCTGCAGAGGCTACGCGTGTGCGCAAGCACCTGCACACGGGCAGACAATGGAGCAGCATAACAAGAAGAACTTCTTTAAAAGATTGGCTGCAGAGATACGATACACACAAGTGCACGGGAAAAAAATGAAAAGTCAAGTAGTCGAGATTAGCCCAAAAATACGAACCTTATTAGAACATTATTAGGCAGTGCGTCTTATATTCACTCAAACATGCCGAGCAACCAAATGCAAAAAAAAGGGCTTGTCTGAAAATGGAACCGTCACTATGGAAACATCATTGTGTATTCTATGCTTACGGGTACATGCTGGGACAGTGGAGAACACGACATGTGTTAAAGTGTTATAGAATCGTGGGGGTATAGAAGCAGCAGGCCTTCCAGGCATTTACCCGCCTCAAATGAAGCGGGAGGTAAAGCAGTATGCTCCCATGATGCTTTGTACCCATTACTCGACAGAAACGTGCCTCAAATATAGGCCGTGTGTTATCGGTGAGAAATCAGCGATGCTGGCGAGGGGGTGGTGCGACGTATAAGGTCTTGTGTTATCCCAGCCAGTTCATCCACAGAAATCTCAGTTTCTTGGCCTACAAGGTTTCATGCCACGGTAGAGTTGGAGAAGGAGATGTTCAATATCTCGAAATGAC
This sequence comes from Takifugu rubripes, assembly GCF_901000725.2. NCBI lineage: Eukaryota > Metazoa > Chordata > Actinopteri > Tetraodontiformes > Tetraodontidae > Takifugu > Takifugu rubripes. Next base: position 3,698,021 of record NC_042290.1, read on the forward strand.
TAAATGGATCGTTTTTCTGAGAGATATACAAGAACAATGAGACACAACCAGACCGTTTGGTCGTGCAAACACATGACTTTGGTATTTGAATGTTCGCATCTGATCAATCTGTCCGATTAATCGGGTGAGTGTGAGCGGTAGCTCGCAGCCTGGTCCGGCTGACACCTCCATAACAACATCTGTGGGGAGGAGGTGGCCCGCAGTCACCAGATTGGACAATGGTGCTGAGAGACCCACTGTGACAGATGTTCTGCCACCTCTGGATGTTAAGTGGACTATGAACAAGACAAAGTCCGGTTTGACCTGCAGAGTGAAGCAAAACCACCCAAACGTGGTTATCTTCCCCATGAACGGCACAAGTACCCTTCGAGTGTCCTTTTGAGATAGATAAAATATGCCCCGTGTTAATCACTGAGCTCTAACTTGGGTTGGTAACATGCACTTTTACAAGTAGGAACTCCATAAGGTTGAGCATGACACTGCAAAAAATACCCTCAGTTTATACTAGTTTACATTTGTCATTATGAATGTTAATTCTTTCTGTTTACATAGACAGCGTCATATACTGTTGTCAAGGTCAATCATCATCCACGTTTACATTAATCTCCACTGAACAACTCTGGTTCTCAGGTTTTTTGAGGCCAAATCCTCATTGAGGAGCTTCCTCTGGGATTTTTCTTGGCCTCACTCTCTCCCTGTGCCCACCATCCTCATATACACATATCGTATTTATCCACAGCTTCCTTTGCAAGGTCCAAACCACCTGGTCAGATTGGGAGGGAACCTGTTTCGAACAGAGACTCACAATGGTGCATTCAACACCACATATTCAGCACAGCATAGCCCTCTCAAGTGCACCAGGTCAAGGTGCTCGCCTGTTTCGTGTCAAGTCCTGATACAGATCGGATCTGGAAATGCAAAAAATAGACCCGCAGTATACCATTCATCAAGTCAGCTAAAATTCTCCCAGGTAAGATGGAATAAAACTTACCACTGAACTGAATCATGCACCTATTATATTATTACTGTAGAATATTTTAAAAGTTGCTGACCTGAAAGCCCTGGTGGAGCTGACTGAGCCGCTGAAAGGATCCGTCATAAGAAGGTTCTTCTCCTGATAACGTGGTCAGTGAGTATATGTGCTCTTGCTATTATATATGCTTCAGATATGATCGAATGGCTCACAGGCTGAGAACGGCCCCTTTTGAAAACATGCCTAACACTGTGACTTTCTGCAGCACGCTTCTATACACAATAAAATACTCTAATATCTTTTTTTTTTCTTTAAAAAAAAACTGGAATTGGTTGAAAGTTAGGTCATATGTTCAACTGCTATGTTCCTCATTAGCTAATTTTGCATATACTGAAATACATACAATTTAAAATAATAATAATAAAAAAAACATACATTAATAAGATATGAGTACCGAATCAGAGCATGATGTGCTTAGTTACACAGATGCCTTTCGGTCCGACTTTTGGGAATACAGACCCTCATATCATATGGTTGGGTGATTTAAACTGAGCAGCGACAAACCACAGAAGCAACTATAAAGTTCAAATCAGGCAGCAGCCTGGAAGAAAGTTAAAGTGAAGACAATCCATTCAATGAAATGCACTGATGACAACATCTGCCCCCTTGTACTTGTGTACAAAAGGACATTTCTGAGAACACAATACACTGCTCAATAAATAAAGGGAACACATTAATCATATATCCCAGATGTTGAATATCATTAATTGGAAATATTTAATGAAACATTATCTAAGACTGATCGCAATTGCTAACCCAACATAGCCTGTGTTGAGGATCATGGTGTCCAGGTGTCTTCCTGAGCCTCTACTAGACCTGGATTAGAGCTCCCTCTACCTCTTTTATACCAGCCTTTATTTCCACGATCAACCAAACAATGTTGTGTCGGTTCCATCAGATCTGTTATGCTGAGTCACGGCAAGCGGACCTTGATGATGGACCTTTTCCAGAGTGGGGCCAAGGCGTGCAGGGTCTGCCCAAAGCAGGCCGTGGTGACGTCAAATGGCTATAATGAAGCTGGGAGGGAGCAGAATTCCACCCCGGTGAGGATAAGAAAAGACCCAGCTCCAGCTTTTATGACATGCCCTCCAGCAAAAATCATTTCCCTTAAAACCACTCTGGGCTCAGGAGTCGGACCTCACCAGGCTAAACTAAAGCAGCAGATATTGGGAAAGCGGCACATCTCCTGCTATCTTCTCCATCTTATTGAGACTGACCGAGGAATCCAACAAACCTTCCGGCAAAACCTTCTACCTACCTGAACCTTGCAGCTACTACTCACGGCAAAACCCCTGAAAAAATACGAAACTCAGCAGGGATCAGCCAGAAAGACAAGTCTTGATAGATAGATGTCCTTGTAATTGCTCATCCCTTCCAGCTGTTTTGCTCCCATTTGCTTCATGGTGTCTATGAAGGCTGGAGTTTAACTGTTATCAGTGATCATTCCAACGCTTCAGAATTTATATTTTAGATGTCTGATAGTCACAATCAGTGTACAAAAGTGTTGAGGGCTACATAATATTGCATAGTCTTAAACATTCTAAAGTTTTTTTTTTTATAATACTTTTAAAAAATAATGTCAACCATAAAAGAAAGTGAAAAAAAGAGGAGAAATACTTCATTTTTCAAGGATGTCACAGCAATTGAATAAAAAGAACTGTAGGTAGATTTATGTTCCTAATTTATATTAAAAAAATCCTTTCAGCCAGTTGTGCTTCTCCGAATGTTCTGTTCTCTGTTACCTTTCAGTTTTTAATACAGTTATTCAACCAAACACAGAGCACAAAGTGAACTGCATGACACAAATAAGCAATGATGAAACAGCAGGTCTATGCTCCATTGCAGATCCATCCGCTATTATCTGCTCTCACAGGATGCCAAAGAGTCATTTCTCACCAAGGTTGGCCTCAAAAGCTTCCCATAAGAAAGTGTCATTGATGGAGTTCATACATTCAGCAAGCATGCCTCCAGACTTATCGTTTTCTTTTACTTCTCCATCACAGAAGCAGACAAAGTAATTTAGTGGTGGAATATGGAGAGCGTTGGGCAGCGGGAGATATAAAAAAAACCCAGTGCCGACACCCTCAAGGGGGAGAAAAGCAGGATATTGCCTTTCCGCAGACAGATCGAGCTTTCCGCCATGAGAGGCCAATGTTGATTGCTATGCTAGGTGATGCTGGATGTATAGAACTCTACACCCCCCCAGCTTAGACATCAGACCCACTGAAGTTTCCTATTTTGGTTTTTACGTTGAATGCAGTCACTTCCAAAGAACAAATGTGTTTTAGTGGCTCCTGCAGAACGCTGAGGAGGACAGAGGGAGAATGTGCATCACCGCTAATTGATCTGATATGAGGAGATAGGCCCTTGTGCCGCTGTTGTTCCAGCTCGGAGATAATCATGATCCATTTCCCAGTCGGACATTTAGGGCCAAGATGTTGCATCCTAACTAAACCTTTTGGGCTGGATTTTGTCTGGTCAGATAAGTGCGGTAATTAATTAAATTAGAGGAGGGGAACTTTATTAGATAGCTAGATCTTGACCTACGTAAGGTCCAGCATGGAGCATTCATTAATAAACAGGAGATCTGTACTAGTGCTTCTGTGTTATTGCTGCTTATAAAGTTTAGCTTCATGGTCCAGAAAAACAAAGTCATTTGTCCTTATAATTTAATTTAATTGACAAGGAAGAACATTTAAAATCAACCACCTCACATCTGACCGCTTGACATTCAACATTCTTGGGAATTTCTCCAAGTCTGTCAGTCTCAATGTGCGTTTTGGGCAATTTGCAAAAAAAAACCCATCATTCGAGCAAGATGATGCACTGCCTGTTTTTTTTTTTTAAATGATTCTTAAAGTTTCAGTGTGCCAAATGCCGATGCACCAATCATTAGAATGCAACTCTAAACAACTGACGGGCTGTCTGGAAAGAGACTGGAAAGACAAGTTCAACATCAGCGGGAAAATGTTCTTTTCAGCAACATGTTGATGAGATATAATGTTGAATGGACATATTACGGAATCATTTTCCTGGTAAACACCCTCCTGACCTTGACCCTCGTGGTTTCCATTAGCACATTAAAGGAGCTGCTCCCTAATGACTGCTACATGATGAACTCAGGACGCGGGGCTTTGTTCTGCACACACTATATCAATGACATGGGTACACAAGACAGATCAACAGCTGGACTTGGCAAATCAATAAAATATTCTGCCGGCAGACCCGCTCCGAGACGCCCTTGTTGCTCATTCAGAGAAGCGGTGGCTTGTTTGTCCGTAATGAGCTTCCTCATTAAGGTATGGAGCGGCGGATGTGGAGAACGAGTGTATGTCAGAGGGCGTGTGTGTGTGTGTGTGTGTGTGTGTGTGTGTGTGTGTGTGTGTGTGTGTGTGTGTGTGTGTGTGTGTGTGTGTGTGTGTGTGTGTGTGTGTGTGTTGTGTGTGCCTGATGACCGTGACTGGAGGGTTCGACGTGTGCAAAGTGTTGTCATGCTGCGCGTGTCGGCACGCCAGCAGGCGTTGGATGCCGCAGAGTCGGGAGGTTGTTAAAGTGAGCCTTACATAAATGCCTCTGCAGGACAGATTTCAGATGATTTTCAGGAACACATTCAATCACTTTTTCACATGGGCTGAAAGTAGGCTAGATAGGTCTATAAGGGATTCCAAGGCTATCTATAGTGATGACAGCATGCCGAGCATTACAGCCTTTATTCCAGGAGGTCTTACAAGATGGATTACATGGGGGAAATTAGACATTCTTACCACCAGTTTATCTTTTTTGGTCTCTGAAGGTTCCATCAGTCTGTCTTCGTCCTCTGTGTCGTTTCAAAATGTGCAACCTTTCCCGCTAACAGGACCAGTGAGTTGGTAAACACAGAGCACAGAGGTTATGCTTAAGACAGCGATCTTAATCAACCACGAATGTCAGAGGAATAATGGTGATGGACACTGGATGGCTTTTAGAAACACGCAGCAGCTGTTTCTGCCCTGACTTGACATTGAGATGCCATCAACTCCGTTTTAAGCATTCTGTTCATGTTTTGACTATAGCCAGCCCCGAGCCTTCCTATGCATGCTCTGTATACGCGGGTTGGTAGAGGAGGACATAAGAGGCAAAAGGTGTTCTTAAAAACCTATTACCTGAATAATAACATGATCAACATTGAACTGTGGACGTTTAAAGATTTTGTTGTTTACTGCCTTCTACTATGGAATGATGTTAAGTTCAGTATTTGGGAGTTTATGAAGTGAAGTTTTTGTATTTTGTAACAGTCAGCAGAGTTCAGAGTGTAGAAGCAAATAGAATTAATGCTGAACCGACGACAAATTGGGTGAGTTTATTGTCACAACTGCAATTAAATTGGTGCAAATAATGCAAATGACTCTGTTTTCCCTTAATTTTGCCATCAGAAAACCATTAAAGCCCAATTTGCCCCATAGATTTAATTTGAAGGCGTGTCTCTCTAGTGACCAACAGAAGGTAAGTTTGCATTTTAAACAGGCCCGAGCTCACGTGCTCCCCGAGGACACTGAAAATATCCAGATTCCAGAAAAGCAAGCCAAACAAAGAGGAAAGTTTGGCTCTTTGTCACAGCACTGTTGTCTGTCGCCCATACTGAAAACATGTAGAGTATCTATACATCCACATGCCAAATACAAGCTGGAATATAATATATAGGTTTGTTGTCCCTGACCAACAAAACTACAAACTTTTACTTTTTCTGCCTGTCAGGTCTGATCTAAATTGTGTTTTTGTGAGCACATTCGTCCACCGCAGGGCTCATTTGGCTGAAAGGAGGTCACAACAGACGCCACGAAACACTGGCTCTGACACAGGACGAGGATTCTAGTTCTACTACCTTGGTCTCAAACAAGTAAAAAAGGAAAAAACTAACCTGAATAAAAAAATAAATGAATTGGTTGTTATTTTAAACATGGTTTCCCATTGCCAGCCTGTTCTGAATTAAATCAAGGAGTCAGCAGGGTGGGGAGGGCATCCTTCTTCTGCACGCTTGGTGCACGTCACAGATGCACAGTCCTGCCCCCAGGCTGCTACACCGTGAGCCCAACCGTATGAATAAATGGTCTTTAGGAAATGTGGCTTTTATATAAAGAAAAACCTCAATAATCAGCCCATGAAGACAAAAGGGATAAGTGTGATCACCACCACCACCACCACCATCAATCATCATCATCATCATACGTTTATGACTCATTAGCAAAATATGTTAGTGACTGTTACCAGTCTGCTGACCTTCAGCTGACTCACACTGTTGGTCTGATGCAGCTCTGATGTGAAGCTACATTAGCTCCTTAGTTCTTTAGTGAGCTCTCATTTTAGTAGCCCATTTTACACTTCAGCTAAACCGACAGTCTTGATTGAGACCAATTCCTCTGGTGAGCACTTTGATGATCGGAACTAGACTTTGGAATAACTCACCTTTAATACGGTTGTCACAGCTCCATTCCCCCAGTTCCCTCCTGTCCCTCTGCCTCAGTAATTTTCCACTCTACCTGCCAGCCACTCCCACCCCGTCAGCCCAACTCCACTCACCTGCAAGCACAGCTGCAGCTGATTCCCAATCAGCCCTGCTTATAAGCCTCCCCTGCACGCTCACACTCAGCCAGATTGTTCTTCTGTGTCCATGCAAGACTCTCCAGCACTTCTTACCTGCCTGACCTCCTGTTGCTGAACCTGATTGCCTCTGACCTGCCTGCACTGTCTGTCTCCTGGTAAACTCACCAGCCTTCCGTCCCTGACCACGACTTCTGCCTCAGCGTATCTGGTTCCTGTCTGCTCACCTGGTCCCGACTTCGCTGCTGCTCATCCCCAGTCTGCTCCGCTGCACCGTCGGCCCCCTCTCCTGTAAGCCCCTTTCTGTCACTCCTGCCCGCTGTAAACGGAACTGTACAGTTCTGAGGGTTCACGTCCTCCCCCTCGGTTCCACATTCTCTGCTCGACCCAATCCCCGAGCCTGAAACCCATAGACTTTGCGTGGGCCCTGAGCCTGAGAAACGGACTGTTTCCTGTGTTTCCTTGTCTGCCCGTGTACTAATAAAGGTCATTACCAACGGTCCCAGCTTTCCAGAGTGCTGCTTTTGGGTCCAAATTGCACCCGTCACAATGGGTGCACCTGAGAATCTGCTTAATACTGGTACACACATGTTTTGCCAGAATACCAAAGGCAAAGAGAAAAGTCTGAAAATCCAATGGCAATGCAACAATAGGCAGATAAATGGAGGGAGAAAATATCTATTTCTCTCAATGCAGTGGCAGATGTTATCGTTACTGGGTAATCTCTTAATACAATTGTAAAAACCTGTTCTGTGCAATATTAATGAAGGCCTGGAGACATGAGCGCTGGTCTACATGGCCCAGGTGGCGGGTAATGACGCTGAAAACCATCTGCATCAAACACAACTCATTTCTCAGCGGTTTCAATCTGCGGCCTCCGTTTTACATGTTAAGGCCATCCATTAATGACCTGCGCCTATACTGCAGCAGTCAGGATCCGTTTTGTTCCCGCTGCCTGGTGACGTCTATGTCCCAGCCTTCGCTTTGATTAAAGATCGATTCAGAAACCGGGAGCCTTCGATAAATTCACACTGGGAGAAAATACTCTCTTTGCCTGGGAGGAAGGATGGATTCAGACAAATGAGAGCTACTAAATGCCACGGAGACGGCGGTCTAAAACGGCTCGGAGTTTCCTGTGTCCGTGGTGAAAGGCACCCGGAGGGCCGCCTGAGTGATGGATGGAGATTGTGCTCTTTCACACTGATGCTTAGAAAGGTGGAGGGAGGTGAGACTTGGACTTGTAGAGGGAGTGAAAAGGGCGAGGACTTTATCAGTGATCTATAATGGATCAGAACCCTTAAGAATAAAAAAACAGGTTACAGTGATGCAACGACGTGCAAGCAGGGGCGGCAAAGGTGGACGAAGACAGACGCAGGGAGCTTATTTTCTTATTTTGGGGTTTAACATAGACCTCTGGAAGGCAGCAACTGGCTGCCATCTGTGGTGATAAGCAGTCCCAGACAGAATTTAGTACACACGACCACATGTTGAGCCCTCTGACCTAGCGGAAGCCATCAGTCCAGCCAGCCTGGTGTACCTGTAAAACCACCCAATAGTTCGACTGAAGTCAGGTTCCCCCCCAAAATAAGGTACACAGACTGCTTCTGGCGTAAATTTGGCATAAATAGAGGGACGAAACAACAGACGTTAGCATGGCTGTTTTAGATTCTCCTTTTCTACATGTTGTTCTGCCGTTGCTGATGGACTTGTAGGGTTTTCTAAATCACTCTTCTTTTTTTGGGATTTTCGTACAGCAAAACATATTGATTCATGTTCGTCCCGGCGAATGTGTGGCGACAGCAGGCAGCTCACACATCAGTATGCAATCAATACATGTTCATATAAGTGAGGGGAAAAGAGGCAAAGAGAGTAAAAAACACAGCACGTTACAGCTACCAACGTAGCTCGCAGCATTTCAAAGAGCCGGCAGCAAAGCTAAATTATGCCTGTGGCAGTGGGGCGCAAAGTAAAGAATCTTTAGGGGATTGTGTACTTCGGAATCAACAAGTTCCCTCATCATCAACCTGACATTTTTAAATCACTTTAAAATGGAGGATGTTGTTTGAGATTCTGTCAATTATGAGTCTGTGGGCACACGGACACTTTAGTAGCCAGTCGAATGTAAATGATGAATTTGGGTCACATAACAATCAGGGTTTATCACTCAGCATTGGTGACCAGCCTCATTAAAGTGTCTTTTCTTGTTAATGGATCTAAACCTCTGCAGCCCATAATTTGCTGCTTTTATACTGTATTATGGAGAGGACTCCAGTTTCACCGATACAGAATCTAAACTGCTGGAATGTGATCAATCATAGTAAGTACAGATTTTTACAAAAGTTAAGAAAGGATGTCTCAGGTCATCAATATGCTGTATTAAGATAAACAAGGTGTATATAATTGTCCACTGAATGACAAATCCACAGGCAGACTCACGTCTCCTCAGTCTGAACTCTGTCTGTCTGCAGTCTGCATCAAAGGCCTCCTCCCGCATTCCCACCGCTCATCAAACTTAGATGGGCGGCTTTATGCCTCGTCATTAGTTTGGCTTTTCGCTCCTCCGTCTCTGTGCCCTCCCCCCCTCCCACCTCTGTCTCGCCGCGCCGCGCCTCGCATTGCCTGGTCTATGCAAAGCAGCCCACTGTGAGCCGGTCTGCCTTGATTTCAGTGAACTTGACAGGCCTCTGAGACAAATTCAGAGAGCGACTCCTGCAGTAAAGCTCTGCTGTAAATACTTTTAATTCAAGTGTCAACGAGTCAGCATTGCTATGATACAATACTGCCTGTTAATTAAGCCAATCCTTATTTTTGAAGACTTCACTGCTGCTTCATGACTGTCACATGCACCATTTTAGCGAGCTGATAATGTGCAAGTTTAAAGCAAACATAAATTAATGAGCCTGAACTGACAGTGTCCTACAGGTTTATCCATTATTTAGCATCAAGGTTTTTCCCAGACAGATAGTTGAAATGATGTATTTAAAAAATGCTTGTTAAAGGCAAATCTACCCCATGGCTATTTATTTTCCAGACGGGTTTAGAGGTGTGTGTGCATGAAGCATGTGAGTCATACAAAGTGGACTTTTTCCCCCTTGGGCAGGTCTGTGTGTCAGCCAGATGAAGGATCGTTGCTTTTCTGACACAGTTTCCTATCATAGGTCATGAAAAATGGGTCCGCCATCTGTTGCAATCTTAGTACGAAATAGACAAACTTGCCGTTGACGTCAACTGTTAAAAATGCACAAAAAAAGGTATTTCCACAGATAGGATCAGTTTTAAAATGCAATCTTTATCTTCTCATGAGAACAATTACAACAATGTGAGTTACTCTTAACAAATCGTTCACAAAAATATTGATCAATATGGTCCAAGGTGTAAAAAACAGGAGTGTAAAATATTATTCCAACTTTATGTGCAACAGTATAGATTAGATGGTACAAAATAAATATTCTAAATGATAATTTCTGATAATTCTGATAGGTTAGCAGTTAGCAGCGCTTCAGAATGCAGGTCAAATGTTAAACAACGCAACAGTGTGAGCTACAGTATAATGTATCACACTGCAGTGCACATGTGATGGTGTGTGACTGTAATATCTTTATTAATAAGATTTGTGTTACAGAGAGATTGATCCTTGCATATTAGCCATTGACTTGATGGCTAATAGACATTACCACAATCACACACAGTTAAATCTGTCACTTTTACCCCCCCAGTTACCCCCTCTTGTAAAGCATAAGTGTAGAATAATGTTGCACAATTATCTAAACATTCACAAACATGCATTTACTTACAGAAGCATTAGCATTTCTCACATTCACACAAACTTCTGTTAGAAATAACAATGTAACGCACACATAAACACATGAAAAAACACTGCAGCAGGTCAATGAAATGTATTCTACTTTAACTCATGTGGATATTTACACTATTGTTTCTCATTTAGGTGGCATTTAAGTGTTAATCTTTACTGGGGTTCAAACGGGCAGCTGTGGGGAGGAGGCAGCGGTGGATGAATGTTGCGGTTAGCTTGTTTGACACAGCTGCAAACAGAAATGCTGCAGGCTTTTGTGTAGTAATGCAGTAACACTGGATCATTGTGTATTTTAGCACCCTCGAGCAGCGATAAGCTGCTTACCAGGAGGGTCTCTCCACGATGCAGTTTTATAGCCTCTGCTGTCTCCTCCCAGCACCAATTTGACTTCCTTTTCTCAATAAACATGGCTGAACGCAGATTCAAATATGGCCACAACATTTAAGTCCCAATGCCCCGTCGTGACTCAGAGGTTAAAGTGGAAGCTGTCCTCACAAAGTCTTCAGATTTTCTGTGAGCGTGCCTTTAAGATCTGATCTCTGTAAATAACAACCTGTCAGAGCGTCCGTGTCTGCAGAGTAGTTTAGACAGATAACATCGGGATTACATTGTCCCCGCGTGTGACCAAGAAGACCAATTTAGTCTTGTGGCAAGTAGGAGAAGGACTAATGAGGCCCACGGCCCACTGTGGGTCACCTGGTTCACCAAGAACCTCCAGGAGAAAAAAGGAATCTGGCAAATCTTTGTCAGTACGACCATTGTGAAGCAGCTGTCCACAAACACTCTCCCTGCACATGGCATTGAGACGGCGTATCAGAGCTTTGGGAAAAGACGGGAGTCAAAACAGTGACGGGGCTGATGGGAAGAAGGGGCATGTTGATTCCTGTGCTCCACTCATGCCAGTGTCCCCAGAGTCACGCGCTAAAAGCACTTGGCCTCACTTGGGCTCCTTGAAAAGGACATTTCCCTAAGAGGGATAGTAACCTTCACCGGGAGCATGGACTTCCCAGTCTCGACTAGGACACGTTCTCTGTATCCAGAGACACAAGAAAAGATGGAGGAGATCCAACAAGAAGTGAAATAACAGGGAGAGTGGGCACAAGATACTCAGAAATATTCAGTACTGTAGTTCAGGAAGTTACTTTCTACCATAGCTTGGGTCAAAATGCATTACACAGCGTGATGGGCATGATGGGCGTGATGGCGTGATGGGCATGATGGGCGTTATGGCGTGATGGGCATGATGGGCGTGATGGCGTGATGGGCATGATGGGCGTTATGGCGTGATGGGCATGATGGCGTGATGGGCATGATGGGCGTTATGGCGTGATGGGCATGATGGGCATGATGGGCATGATGGCGTGATGGCGTGATGGGCATGATGGCGTGATGGGCATGATGGGCATGATGGGCATCATGGCGTGATGGGCATGATGGCGTGATGGGCATGATGGGCGTGATGGCGTGATGGGCATGATGGGCGTGATGGGCATGATGGCGTGATGGGCATGATGGGCGTTATGGCGTGATGGGCATGATGGCGTGATGGGCATGATGGCGTGATGGGCATGATGGGCGTTATGGCGTGATGGGCATGATGGGCATGATGGGCATGATGGGCATGATGGCGTGATGGGCATGATGGGCGTGATGGGCATGATGGGCGTCATGGCGTGATGGGCATGATGGCGTGATGGGCATGATGGGCGTTATGGCGTGATGGGCATGATGGCGTGATGGGCATGATGGCGTGATGGGCATGATGGGCGTTATGGTGTGATGGGCATGATGGCGTGATGGGCATGATGGGCATTATGGCGTGATGGGCATGATGGGCATGATGGCGTGATGGGCATGATGGCGTGATGGGCATGATGGGCATGATGGGCGTCATGGCGTGATGGGCATGATGGTGTGATGGGCATGATGGGCGTTATGGCGTGATGGAGTGATGGGCATGATGGGCGTTATGGCGTGATGGCGTGATGGGCATGATGGGCGTTATGGCGTGATGGGCGTGATGGCGTGATGGGCATGATGGGCATGATGGGCATGATGGGCATGATGGCGTGATGGGCGTGATGGGCATGATGGGCGTGATGGCGTGATGGGCATGATGGCGTGATGGGCGTGATGGGCATGATGGGCATGATGGCGTGATGGGCGTGATGGCGTGATGGGCATGATGGGCATGATGGGCGTGATGGGCGTGATGGGCGTGATGGGCGTGATGGGCGTGATGGCGTGATGGGCGTGATGGGCGTGATGGCGTGATGGGAATGGCTGGCTGGACTTTGATGTCTTTTCTAATGATGCTTCAACACAGCCCTCATCAACAACATAAAGCCTAATATTGAAAACAATGTTCAATCCCCACAAAAGAAAAATAAAATAATCCAAAAAAGATATTCTGGAGGCATAAAATGATCCAATCACTGGGTGGTTTTATGGCTGTGAACACGCTATGGCTCCCTTTCCCCGGGATAAATATGCTATATAATTAAAATAAACAAAAACAAATGCTCCCACTGTGTTGTGATTAAGCCTAAGGTTATTACTTCACAGGGAGGGAACTCTATTTATTCTTCCTCAAGAGGAGCATTACAAATCATAATCACGCACACCAGTAACAAATAAGCAGTCGGCACAAAGTCATTCATATCCATGTTGCCTGATACAGACTCTAATGTAATCGTTTCTTACATCCCAGGGTGTCCAATCTAATGTCCATTAAAGTCAAGCAGTCGATAATTGTGTTGAGGCGTGCAAGTGTTGATGTCTCCATGTAAAAATTACCCTATTGGAAGCTCAGCATCGGGAGGCAGGAGGCTGAAACTGCTTTCGATGATGCTCGCAGGATGCAGACAGAGTTCTGAGCCTCTAAACTCGATAATGGAAGATTAAACTGTTGACATTTGCATAAAATATCACGACTCGTTCACCATTTCACTCCGGGCACCAGCTGCCACTTGTTCCGACCTTCCTCCGAGCCGACAGCTTGAGATGTCGGTTCATGAACTCTTGCAAATGCTATGCAGATAAATTAGGATCTCGGACTATTTGCAGAGGCCGTGTTTGCTGAAATATCTGACAGTTCACTGTCAACCCGAGAGGGCCTTTGCTTTAATCAGCGCCCGTCCTCCCTGGCGTTGAGAGACCGCGGCGACATGCACCCGCTGAGGGTGCGTGGCTCAGAAAGAGCCCGGAGGATTCTCGTATGTGGAGCTCGAAAAAGAAGGAGGCTCAGACCAGACATGGGAACACCTGACAGCGACAAAGACACTATATCTTTAATTAAAGAATTAACAACTATACAACAGCTAATCCTAAAACATTTTCTTCTTTCTCTTGTGACAAAGCATTGATCCATCTTCAGCTGTCACTGGTGAAACGGCAGTTCGGAGCCCATTCTGAGCATATTTACGTTCTTATGTTCTTGTATCTCCCTGGTAGGATACAGATACAGCTAGTAGCATTTGTTTAAGGTTGGAATCAGGACAATCCAGCCAGTAATCCTCAGATATCCGTATTATCCCTCGAAAACAAACGATTTCATTACGTCTAGATAAGAAAATTAGAAAAAGGCAATACGATGTAAAAGCTAACTTGGTTATCTCGAGCTCACTAAATAGGTTATTATCATGGGAAAAACAGCAATTAAATAATAGAAATAATACATACATGGCTTCCAAAACTGTTACAAGAAACATTTATGATGGCAGCTAAAAAAAATATATTCTATGTATATATGTTCAGGCCCATCTGAACTAATGACATCATGATGATACGATGGTGTGAAAATGGAATGAATCCTTCCTGGAGTGTAAAATCTGCCCACCTCCCTCTGTAATTACTCCGGTGTGTAGACGACTAATTGTGTGGTGCTGCAGGTAAATACAGCAGAGTAGCCTTGGCCCACCACTACTCTCATTATCCTACAGAATTAGAAGGCCAATTGCTGTGCGTTACCTTGACAGCAGGACGGCCAAATCCCCTCCGCTGTGAGGTTACAAATGGAAATGCCACCCAGCCAGTGACAAACGCTTGTGGGTGGGTGGGTGGGGGGGTATGGGGGTGATATCAGTTGGTTTGCCGTTGCCGTTTAGCTTTGCCAAGTCATGGGACTGACAGATTGAGACTACAGTGCTCCAAATAGTGCTGCAGATATAAAAAGGTAATGAGATATTAGCTCTTGGATGATCCTCACGTGCCCCCCCTTCATGCTGCTGGGGCTTCACAGACAAAACCCAAAACAAGCCAAGGAGGTTTTACAGCCTTCTAAATTCAAAACTCACCCAATCACACGGGGAAAAACAATAGCAGAGAGGTCACTCTTGGTGACCGAGCTCTTCATTAAATCACCAGTTCCAGGAATAGATGGACAGGGGGGGTGGTGAACAAAGGGGGGTGGGGGGGCAGTGTAGTCATACCCTCGGGAGCTGTATTAACAGACACATGAGATGAACAAAGAGAAACATGGCAGCGCCGGTCAGGTGAGGTCACAATGGGGACAATAAAGACATCTCAGGCACAACACAGCCGAACATCTCAAAGTCTCCATCATCAAGACAAACTGTAATCCAGCCTTAGTCCTACAGCTGCCCCAAAGCTCCGAGGGGGTGTGGGGGTCTCTCGCACATCCTACTGACATTATCTATCTCCTAATGTGATGTTCAGCCCAGAAATCCAAAAAAACCCCACCAAAAATCCATGAACATGTGTTTTTGTTAAGCCAATATGTGATCGCTGCTTTGATTTGTGCTGCAATAAGTTACATGCTAATAGTCTTTTAGTGCTTCTCAAGTGACGCCGTTCATCTTGTGTGAGTCAACAGATATTTTATAACAGTTGATAGTTGAAATTCTATTACCTGTAAACACTATTACTGCCACCAGCACACCTACCCCAGCGAGCCTGGATGCTCCCTGCATGATAATGCCTTCAGTGCTCCTCATATAGTCGCGTATTTATTGTGCTGTCAGTTTTTATCAGAGATCTATGAATCTTTTCATGCGTTTTAAAGCTCTCACTCCCTATTTCCATCGCTCTGTCAGAAATGAAGTCCAATCCAGCCTAACATTAAAATATGCTGTTTTTTCCATGTTCTGTCTTTGTTTAATCTTGCAACAAACTGTGTCAAAGTCATCTGCTATTAGCAGATAATGTTGTATCACCATGAATCAGGCACTGAAAGAGAGGCTGTGGCCAGTCCAGGTGCTACCTCTGCATATATGTGGAGTTTATTTGGGGGGATTGGGGTCTTAATGCCAGCCTGTCAGCCCCTGATAAATGACTCTATGTGAACTATCTCCATTAAATCAGCCTTTATCAGGGAAAGAGGGCCGTTCAGCCGTGCTATTAGCAATTGCAATTTATAAGACAGCTCAGGCTCAACAAACCAATTCCCAAGTGCACTTGGTGAATTCAGGCCAGATTATCTAAAATTGGGGAGGCCGGGATTTAAGAACAGCTCAGATTTTACTGCCACAGTAAAATATCCTGAATTTAACCCAATTCACACACCTTTCTTGGCTTTTCATACAACACCCTTCTTTGTCTGTTTTTAGCTGTTGTTTGATGCTGAGATCCTTCAGTCAGCATAATAAAAGATAGTTAATAGACTCAGTAAGTTAATCTTTACTGTTACATGTCGTGTGCATCAGTGAAAACAACCACCCACACATGTAATTAGCCTTAATTTACATGGCAAGGGTAGGGATTTTATTTACACACACACACACGCACACACACACACACACGCACGCACACCCCGGAGCAGGTGGAAGACAGCAGAGGTTTGATAAAGGCCAGACTGCTTGTCCTTAGGCAGCAGCTAACATCCTGTCCAGAGCTCAACACAAGGTAAAAAGCCAAAGGAATTGTAAATAAGCCGCCCAAAACGACCTCCTTCCTGTTTACTTTTACATGGCATGACATACCCGGTGCACTTAAAAAAAATAAATAAAAAAAGCAGCCGGATGCCACTTTAATGCGCGCACACATGCTGTTTTTAGTGAAATCCTGTGTCCTTGTTACTTGTCTCATAGTCACGTAAGAAAAGGCGATGCCATTACAGGCGCCACTCCGGAGGAAAAGACGCTGCAGAGGTGAAAAAGAGGAAATGCAAAAAAAGGGAAGAAAAAAAGGTTTCTCTTGTTGCTGCCACAGAGGTCTTTGTCACCATCCCTGGAGCGAGCTCAGCATCCAACATTCATAGTGAGGAATAACTGCCCTCAGCAACTGACATGATGAACATCCAGACTTAACAGCCAGCCAAAGTATCTAATCTATCCCCACCACTAAAAGAAACAGTCATACTTAGAGCAATTGCACTGCCTGTCAGTAAAAGCAGAAAAGCAGAGGACAAAGTATCAATACCAAAGAAACAAACATCGGAGGATGACGTGCACAAAAACAGCTTTCTGTGTGATTTCTTTTTCAAATCTAAATAACAACCAGGTTTTAGGAGTTCGCTCAACAGGCCAGCACGGCATGATATCATCCGCCATGTGTCCACACCTCTTCACTTCAAAATCCTGAGGTATTTTGAAGACAAAGGTCAAATACTGACGATGACATTTCTTACTTGAAGAAGCATTGGGAACAAATAATACCAGCAATGCAAGTGAAATATCTGGTCTGTACATATGGGTCAGAGGACGTGTTGAGGTCAAGTGCGCTGCAGGCACAGCCAGCCGATCTGCCTCTGATGTGCAGCCCCCCCACATGAGCTGCCCTGGGTCCTGACCTTATAAAAGCCCGCATCGTGTTGTGCCTCAATCTTACCTAAGCAGATGGAGAAGGGTGGATTTGATTCTTTTTTTCACCATCCTTGACTACTATTATTTAAAAACTGATGTTTTTTATGCTATCTCAGCTTAAACTGAATTAATGTTTTCCCTTAGCCTGCGTGAAAAGCCCTGACCAAATCCTCACTATTGTATATTTTAAGCAAATTTTAAAGCAGCAAAAGGGGTTAATGCTACAGGGGGGAAAAAGAGGGGAGGGCAAAACATTTCTAAACAAGATGTTGGGAATTTGGACAAAAGCTGAAAGCGGTTCATTTCCCCCGAGCCACATAAATCTCATTACTTTCCCCTACATTGCCTCAGCATATAAAGCTGAATAATCGAGGCATTTTCACATCAAAGCGCAACATTTGGTATCCAAGCTATACATGACAAACTCCTGTTTAGTGAAGCACATCTATCTGCTGGACTTCTATAAAGAACACCAACAAAGAACTAGAAAGACTTTTTTGGTGGGTTTTTTGGGGATATTTAGAAAACACTTGTTTATTTATGCAATTCTAAACCACATGTAAAGGTCCAAGGATTAAAATATGCCTGCGACAGCAAAACTAGCTTGTTAGCATGAGAGGTTTTGCTTTGTTTTTTATTTACTTCCCCATATTCTGCCTTAAATTCCTTCATTTCAAACTGTCACACAGTGTAATAGCTGGTGATTTATCTGCCAGTCTACATGAATACCATCATTAGAGGCTGGGTCACTGGACAAAGATACTTATTCTGGCAATCACACACTCGATGACACAAACACTTCAGGCTAAAGACGTCAGGTTTTTTAGCCGAGTCATTTGAGTCAAATGAGGTCTCGTCAAGATGTGAGCGCATGTGTTTACGGAGTGGGACCAACTGAGCGACTGCATCTCATCTGTGGGTTAAGTGCGCGTGTGCATATTTATGGCCCAGCGCATCAGACTCCCTCTGATCTCTTTCTACCTCTGCAGCGTGGAGCCCGGGGAGCCAGATCAATGCCCGAGCTTCCACAATGGAAGCTACCCTCTACCCTCTATAAAGCTCTTTGCAGTAGAATGATTTTTTTTTCTTTTCTATTTGTTGGAGTCAGACTGCCACCACAACTTAAACTGTATTGGTGGGAAAAAGGAGGCAAATGTAATAAATCAATCAAAAGTTTCAAATGCCAAGTGCAGCACAAGCACAGCAGAACCAAGTGGCAGTAGAAAGCCATAAAAGGTGGGTCACATATTAGTTTGCCAGGGCAGAAATGTGACATTCTCTCTGTGTATGTGTGTGTCT
The DNA here is from genome assembly GCF_901000725.2 of Takifugu rubripes. Lineage (NCBI taxonomy): Eukaryota > Metazoa > Chordata > Actinopteri > Tetraodontiformes > Tetraodontidae > Takifugu > Takifugu rubripes. The sequence continues at coordinate 3,716,505 of NC_042290.1, forward strand.
TCATGTGTGTGCTTGTGCTATATCGTGCTACTGCTGGAAGGTTAGAAGCAAGACATTTCCGTCACACTACATTTTCCAGACTCTGCATGTTGCTGTTGTCCAGCTATAATTTTCTTGGCGTTACCGTTAATGCTGATTCAAACGCGCCCCAAAGCGAGTCAGGAAAAAGAGCGGCGAGTTGACGGCCTGTCTTCGGAATCGTCACTTTACCCTGAAATAATCCTCCACTGACTGAGTGAACTGTGCTGAGCAAAATCGCCTCTCTGTGAGACATACGATCTTGTGTGACTACTCTGGACATGCATGTGTCCACACGCCGCTGCAGCTACACGCACAACAACCGCACTGTTTGAGTCGGGGTGGAAAATGTCTGTACGGGGAGGCACGGCTCTGCCAGCAAGCTAACAATGTCTTCACTGTGTGCGTCTGAATGTTATGGACCTCTTAGAACACTTGATGCTTGCATGCTGGAACAGAGATGCCAGTGCAGATAGTACACTAGGACATGGTAAATATTGTACTTTGGTGTTAAATTTCCAGTAATGTTCAAAAAAAGAAACGGCTTTATTTAACTCCTAGCTGTGATAATGAAGAAGAAACCGACTGGGGGGTTATTGATTGTTATTTAGGCTGACGCAGTGTGATCATAAGCTTCCTAACCTCTCTGTCATTGTGTCCCTTTCATAACAAGGGCAGTGTCCCCCTGAGTCAGCTGTCTCCCAAACTATGGGATTGATACTAATGTCACTTGGGGTTCTCTGTCTCCACTTGGTTTCTGCGATGTCCACCACCATCCTTTCATCTGTCCCTCCAATGCTCTTGTTTCAATCGTCTATTCAATAAGCTTGTCGGTTGCTGTCTGCGTCTCTCCTGCCGCTCTATGACTTCCTCCAGCACTCTATGTCACGACCTTTATTTGGCACCATTTTGAATTGGCCTGCGTTGCATCAGAGTCCACTTGCATCTCTGTGGGGGTTCTTTCTTCTTTTCATCCATTCCTCTGCCCTCCGGTCTTCATCTTTGAGAGACTGATGGCTTCATTTTTGCTTGATTTTAACCTCAGCACAAAGAAAAATAAGAAAGCTACAGTGTTCAGCTGCCAGTTCTGCTCTAGGACTGACAGACTGATCTGACCAAAGGACCAATCCCACCTGGGAATTAATGGTAATTCCTGTCAATCATGTGCATATCTTGTTACTATATTGACCATGACATCTTCTGTCAACTTTAAGTTTTATTTTTATTTAATTAGCAGCTACAAAATCTTGGAGCGACTCTCTTTGTAACGGTCCTTCTCTATGTGGGGGTCTCGCTAAAGACGTCAATTTCCCTCAGTCCCTAAAGCTGCCGGCTCTTCCTGACCCTTGTCCCCGCTCCGTCACTTGTGTGCTCCATCTCCATGATGTAGCCTCTGTCTGAAGCGTGCTGCATTTGGGTTGTCCAGGGTTGGTCTCCAGGATGATGACAAGTATCCACGGGCCCTTTCGGTGCAGTAGCTGTGGCTGGGAACCCTCTGACAAACGAGCCGTGTACGGAGATGCAGCACACACGCTTCGACGGTCAGGAAACACTCTGGAACTCCTCGGAGACCAGCCAATATTTTCAACTCACATGTAAATGTCACATTAATATCTTGGCATTTATTTCTAAAGTTTTATGATTTAATTTGAGCAACCAGCTCTAGAAACACTCCCAAAGTGGATACAGATAAACATAAAATGGGAACAAAACCAGGAGGTCCCAGCGGAGGTACAATCCTACATTTATTCCTTCATCAAATAAGAGCATAGAATAATTACAGTGTGTATTAGTATTTAAAGAGTGTTTATAATGTGTGCGGCTGTCGTTAACATGACCGCACACCACTGAACATTGCTATGGCAACATTGGGTTTTAATTATAGCAGGCCTGAGCTTTTCACGCACAAGAATTCCCGATTAGTTCTACGTGTTGTTCGCGCCCTGGCGGCAGGAGGCTTACAGAACATGACAGCGAGTGGCGCTTCCACGGTTGGCTACGTTTCAAACACAGCTCATATTTGTTAAAGACAACTACGACCCCTACGTGGACGTAAACAACACCAGGTAGTAAACAGGAGATTTTTTCTTCTTTTTGGAAGGTTGTAGTGTGAGTTAATCTTTACTCTTTTATAGGTCTTTTTTTTATAACATCTGCTGTGCTCATAAACTCATACAATAAAGAGTCTGAGTGTGACAGTGACTATTGTAAAAAATAATAATAAAATCCACAACCACTTATGAAAAGTAGTGAAAAAACCATTTTGATCCCAAGGGTCTGTAAGAGCTTACTGGGCTGACACACTAACAGCAACAGCAGTTTCCCTCCCTCAGAGTCCAGAGTGCCGTCACCATATTTCTATATAATGCAGATAATAAGAAAAGGTGCCATCCATTTAGTCTCATTTAAATTTTACAGCCCTTTGATAGAGGAAATCAGAGGACACTGGCTCCAGCAGAGCATTTATGGCCCTCAGCACCATTGTGAGTGCCGGGATGTGTGTGCACGTCGTGTGCTACAATGATGCGCTTCTGTTAATGAACTCCACCATGTAAAAAGCAATGTCATTCATTGGCGGCTATTGTGGGCACTGTCCACGTTCCAACTGCATAAAGGGGCCAATTCCACTTTGATAGTCATGCACGTTTGTTTATTTCTTTGCCAGGCGTTGGATTAAAGGCTTGTACTTTTTTTGAACTGCGTTAATTTGCAAATGAGGCGCTATTAAATCTGAACTGTTGAACCCAACTTTGTTTATCGGGTCAAGACAATTAACACGCAGCCGGCAGTTAATGGAGCTAATAGCCTATCTTGAAATAACAATTTTGGAAATTGCCACAGGAGTTTTACGATGCAAAGCTGCCTCCATAACATTATAATACCCACTGTTTGGGGGCTGTTTTTATGTGTTTTAAGTATAATAGCAATACATTTTACAAGTAAAAGAAAATGGGGGCACATGTTGACCCTGAAGAAAAGATCCATCTTTGATGAAAAAAAACAAGGTAGTATTTTAACTTATGTGCCTTTTTGTAGAGTGATTTAAAACCATTTAGTGAGGTGCAACATTCCAGGAATCCACCGTTGCTTTAAAAGAGAGAGGAGCTGCTTTGAGAAAGTCAGGAAATCTTAATGACGATTTATGCCACTTACATTCAATACGAATGTTAATGTCGAACGACTACAAAAGCAAAACCCTGTTTAACTCTTTCCTTATACAGAAAAATCACAACATATTTTGTGACAGCTGGCGATGCTGTTATGATTTGATCGAAAAAGGCAGAAAAAAATGGGTCTGTGTACCAGCTGTCCCCACAAGTAATTGACTGATTGTGTCTTCTGTTAGCCACCACTTAAAGTTAATCAGGGATGACTGTCCCAACAGTCACCGGGTGAGAGTACACCTGGGACAGGTCACCAGTCCATCTCCACACACACACACCATTCACTTACTTACACCTCAGGTTGATTTGGAGACAATCAAGCTAATGTGCATGTTTTTAAGAAGTGGGCGGAAAGAGTGCCAAGAGAAGACCCGCACATCTTAGGACAAATTGGCCATCATTGATTTCCTATCGCAGTCTACACTTAAATGCACATGAAAATTAGTGCAAAATGAAGATTTATGAGCAAGGCAGCTTTTGGTTTTCAGCTCTGGGGCGGTCTCTCGGCAAAGGGGGAAGAAAAATGATTGAAGACGGTCTCCCCAATTGGTGGTTTTCTTCTTTTTTCATGCCAGTGATTCCCCAAAATGTACCTGTCGATCAAAGCTGAGCCTGTGGGGCCTTGAAGGGGAAGAATCAGGGAGGGAGGAATAATTAGGGCTCACACTGCCTGCGAGGGCTCACACTGAGGGCTTTAAACACCCTGCACCACCACCACATTTGTTCTTTTTGAAAACAGCACCCTGACAACAGGAACCCACCCTCCAGTGACCGTTGTCTCGCGTCGACTCTGAAGAGTCGGCTGCGGTCAAACCTCAAGGCGGAGAGTCACACAGAGGACTGCACTTCTGTAAATACACATCTATTTTTAAACCAGACGAGAAGCCTAAACGCGCAAACGCTCGCTCAAATATGTCCTGGCTGCCTTAAAAATTAGCATTTTGAGATTTTTCCTGCTCTTTTAATCCAACTTTTACCCCTTTTTCCTCTGATCCAGTAGATGGAAAGAGTGCTTTTCTACTAGTTTGTCGATGTGGCTCCACCTAGCAGCTGCACCTTAGTTGTACCTTATCAATCTCTGGCCGCAGCAGCCTGCAGCCATTACAACATCAAGATAGGAGATGTTTCGCCGTCAGCTTAGATGTGGGGTTTCACAGCATCCATAGATCCCATATTTTTTTTTCATATACACCCAATTGCTAGGCTTGCTATTATAGCACCACTCCATCAACGCCACAGTCTAAGCCCTATTCCAGGCATGTCTTCCTTGTTCTTCAGGTGAAACGATGCCTTCATCAATCCATCAAATTTCCATTGTTCTCAGTTATTGCCCACCTCCGAGTACGACCAACTGTGTGAAAACCTGAGCCAAGCGCAGGCACCGACTACATCCTAGGAATAGAAAAATGTTGCTCTGCAGCCACCTGTTTCTGTGGGTATCACGGCAGCAGGCGGCAGGACTAATGAGGTCGTGGGAGTGGAGCATGGAAGGCAGCAAAGGAAGGGGGTCTAAACACAGGAAGGCAGAGGACGTTCCCATTTATAATTCATGTGAGGAGAATTATCATCACCAGCATAGCATTTGGGATGAATTATTGATCGCGTCTGTGCGAGCTTTATTTTAAAAACACTTGCAGATGGGAGGTCCTGGTGGACAGGCATGAAAGAGAGGACACAGAGGTAGAAGCAGCAAACACAAAATGCTCTACAGAGGTGGGACAATATGATTCCACGGAATGTTTATGAGATAAATGCTCTCTGAGGGAAACTGTGATTGATCAGGCTACACTGCACCCCGGTGTGTTTTAACTGTGCAGTTATATATGTGTAACCAAAGTGGCAACTTCTTTATCAATATAGGTAGCAATTATTTTGGTTTGTGTAAACAGCTAAAGTAATGTAACAGTTGAATTGTACTGTATTTCTATCATGCAGACCAATAAACCTGTTACTTTCAGTGTCTCCTTGCACGGGCACATTATTTTCAGTATGGGGGATTGTCCTGAATGTGTTAATCAATTTGTCATTGGGTCCTATTCTAGACAGACGACCTCCCCTTTATTGTTGTAACTATTCAGTAAAAGACTGTTATGGGATGGGGTGAAGCCCTTTGAGGATGGATTTTTATTATTTACATTCTCTTCTATGTATGACAACAATAACAGTAATTCATCTAATACCAGTGGTTGCTTCTCTAAAGCCAGCGTATACTTGCTCACATCTCTGTAAACCTCAGGCAAAGCACTCTAAAACCAATAAGACAGAGCAACATTGCACTTTTCTTCAGTCCAACGGAGGAAGACTGGCACTCAGAAGTTACAGAAATAGATGTATGAATTCTGCACAGTTTAGAAAAAGCCAATTTTAACAGTATTAAACATTGTAAACCCTGTCACATTCACCAAACCACCAAGACAGGATATTTTGGGGGGAAAGTGTTGGACAAATTTACAATAAATTCTTGGTACAGTAAATTAAAGTGAATAAATCCTTTAAATCGCTAAGAACAAGTGACTCTATCAAAGGATTTAGGACCGTATGACTGACTTGCATGTCAGAAATAAATGCTCCGTGGCAATAGCTCGCCTGAGGTTAAAACCTGCTTCAGTAAATAGCATCCAGGCAGCTGGCCAGCAGTTGCTGAGGCAAATTCCAGATGTTATTGGCACTGGGTGGGGATGCTGAGCAACTAGTTATTTTTAGCCACGGAGAAAAAGGAAGGAAATGAAAGAAGCAGAGTCCTGCACGAGGGTTTCTGAGTAGCGAAGAAGCTAATCAAATGCGAGTGGCCAATGGCAATCATGTCCTGACACAATGGTGCCTGGTCTGCTGATGGCTTAGTCTTATCACAACATCCTCACTGAGGGCTGGTGTGTGATGAATGAGAAGAGGAGGGCGGCACAGCAAAGGTGCTGATGGATGGCAGAAACGGAGAAGGAAAAATGAAAACTGCTAATTATTGGTGGAAATTACACCAAGGGGCGTTGATAATGATTACCAAAGGTTCGTATAATGTTGCTTTAAGCAATCCAGGTGGCTTGTAAGGCTATTAAGACACCGAAACCTGTCACAATAAAACCCTGTATTTTTCTGGGCTTGTTACATGAGCATGCATGTGTGTGTCTGTGTGTGTGTGTGGGGGGGGGGGGGTCAAATGCCAATGTTTCCGCCTGCAGGCCTGTTTAGATGAGCGGAGAAGGTGATGCGGGATGCATTTAAAACCAACTCTACCTTTCTGTTTGACGAAGATGACGGATTCGTCAGAAAGCTGCCGGCTGTCACTGCTCTCCACTCACAGATGGAAAATTACCAAACTGTTGATCGATGATTAACAGGTGCGAGCTAATTATGCTAATCGGGGCAACAGCCAAATAAAGTGATTGCCGTGTTCATTTAAATGACAGCAATGCTCCTCCGATGGCTAATTAAAAGGGGTTGAGAGGAGGAGAACGAGGCAGCTGGGTTTAAGGTGGGAGAGGTTTAAACAGAAATGTTCTCTGGGGTCTACTGTAATAAGACATATTTTAGAGATTTAATGATGTCATAATGAATTTATGATGATGGGGGATGGGCCGGGATGCGGAGACGGCAATTTGACGGTCTGCCTATGAAACTATTCAAGGTTCCACCCCTGGAGGAAAGAGAATGCGGAGGAGGAGTGTTTCTGTTTGAGAGGAACCAAGTAATAAAAATCAGTGCAGCACACTGAGCAGGGCGTGTGCTCCATCTGTTGTGACACACGCCATATTGGACTAGGTGGAAGAAGGCTTCCCGAGGTGCGATCGCTTTTCCTCCCAGGAACGGTCCCATTTGCATGTGACCCAGGAAGAGACATCATTAGGAGGAGGGATGGGATCAGAGGCCAGGGGAGATGAACTCTGGGGCACACGACAGCCACCATGGAGCCGGGAGAGGATGGAAAGGGCTGATTAATGTTTATAGAGGCGACTGCTATCAAACCCCATAGCTTCCGTCTTCTCCTCAGTGTCCTCCTTTTTAATTCCAGTGCTAAAGTAGAGATTAAATTATACAGCGTTTCCTCCACCATCAGGAATACCCCATTTGTTTTAAAGGGTGGGCCAGCAAGAGACACATGCCCTTCATTTGGAAAGACGGCCCAGCTTCTTCACACGTTATCTCCTTTAGACAACCCGATAACATTTGAAAGGATTCCAACCAAGTCCAGTGTGTTCATGCTACATTAAATTAAGAATGTGATTAAATTTGACATTGCATTGGCCCCCCAGCTGCAGCAGCAATACAATCATAAAATTATGTATGTATGTCTTGTAATGTAAGTCTTCATATGCTCTTATTTGGCACACTAAATGCTAGAATCTTCACATTATTTCAACCATGTGAATGCCACTACTATCGGAAAAGGAAGGTTCTTTGTTTACTATGAACACAAAGACACTTTGTATCACAGTTAAAGGAGTAAAGCATATGCGGAGGACCAAAACAACCAGAGAGAGAAAAAACAGTCCTATTATTGTCTGTTTATGAGGCACTCTCCCTATTTAAATTCATGCCCCATTAGTAGAAATCTGCTGAATGTAATGTATTTTAATGTGACGTTTGGCTTTAATGGAAAATCAATGGTGAGACAAGCCTGTCACTGCTGAGACCATACCAAAGCTATCTCCACATTGACATGTGGAGCACCCGTGTGATTGATTCTGACTGCTGTTGGATTTTAATATCATTCACCAGGAGCTCATTGACTCCCAGACATCAGCTTGTGGTTTATCTGTGAACTGCCAAGTGAGACCTTGCCTTCTTTTCCTTCGCGCTCATCTGTTCACTCTACATCTTCCTTTGCCTTATTTTCCCAGTCACAGGCTGTGTGGCCAAGAGGAATTGGATGGGGGAGATGAATCTGCAGATGAATTTCCACAAATATGGCCTCTGCGGTCGATGGTAAATGGTGGGACACGGTTTATTCAGCTCTTAATATTGGAGCACTGACTCTGCGTGAGCGCTCAGGCTACAGAGAAGCTGCAGCGTCACCATCCTCCCGACAACATGCCCCCCAGAACATCAGCTGCCAGGTCATATAATTCATTCTATCACCACTGTTTAGTTGAACATAATGTCTGTGTAAATGTTCGAGAGACGAAAGACAACAGGATTGATGTTGTTGTTATCACATATCTGAATTACCATCACAAAGACGTATGATTCCATACATTTATTCATTTTGCTCCAGTTATCCAGATGAGGCCCAAAAAGAAATGAGAAGAAATGAGCTCCTTATGAGGGGTTTTGCAATATTCCAGCCATGTTGTGTTGGAATATTGAAAACTGATGTTTTCCAAGCCAAGAATTCAGCCATTCTGGGCGCATGCTTAACAGCTCCTCCAGCTTTTACAGCTCCTGACCTGAGATGACATCTAGTTTAATAATTAAAAAACACATGCATCCCCATGTCAATATAACCTGTGAGTCGACATGCGAGCCAGAGCCAACATATGCTCGGGAGCACATTAACGCACCATTTCCGAGGCTGTGTTGTAGACGCTCAGTGATGAGATGAAATTGCTGATCCAAAAGTGTTACAAGCAACGCCCCGACTCTATTTAGATTCATAAACCTGTCAGATTACACTGAATTTCTTTTAAATCCAGTTCACATTGACTAAACTATTACGGCTTACACACATTACCACAAATTAATGCAAGTACTGTTTAATAAGAAACCAGAATTTCCAAACTAACGATCCAAATACTATCGAGTCCATTACTTCTGACAAAGGCAGAAAAGACTCCTGTTGTTATTAGTAAGCACCAGTGCACCTTCAGGCGCATCCATAGTTAAAACATAGCTTTGCACAAACATATAAATACATATTAAATGTAGTGCCGGCTCAGATGCAGGACCTATTTGTGGGGGCAAAGAAAAGCACTTCAAATAGTTGACTCACCTTGCCGAAGTCCCTGACATCAAACAGGTCAAAGGGGTCAAACAGCTCGCTGTTGCGAAGCCCAAACTTGTCATGGCACACCTTGAGGAACGTCCTGATGTTCTTCAAACACAGGAACTAGAAAAGAAGAGGACAGTGGTTGATTTTCTCGAGTCACTTGCATGGTGTGTGTGTGCCTGTGTGTGTGTGCCTGTGTGTCTGTGTGTGCATACTGCCGACTTAACTGCTACTACTGGGCAAAAAAACCAAAAACGGTTAATATAGTGGGGAGTTTTCAGTGGCTGGGAATACCTATAATAAACTGCATATTAAATGCGCTAGGCTCAGTAAGACTGGCTCTGGCTGCTAACATATGCCATCATGCAGATAAACCTTGAAAGGCTGCGAACGGACCCATAACTGCACCGGCACATTGCAATATTAATGACAAGCCAAACTGCCACCTCCCATCTTTGTGTCTGTGAGGAGCAAATTTCCTAGCATTGCTACTCCTGATGCTGCTGAAATAGGTCAGTTCCTCTCCTTGGGTCTGAAAGCTAAACACTAGCACATAAATGTCTGTATCTGGCATGTGTGGTGGCCTTGGAAGGGCTGGTGTATGGGAACTCATAAAGGAATAAGCAGTAACAAAAGGGTTAATGTTAGCATTCTTTCTCTGCAACAAAGCCAGCAACCAGCTGTTGAAAAAGTCTCATTTCAATCTTCCTGTACCCTAATGAGCCCGATTGGATGTTACAATAGACCGTGGTGGAAATCATCAGCGTCAGTGTGTTGGATCTGTTACCCTGGCAGAAAAAACATAACACATATCATCAGATACATCTTCCTGGTATTTTGTGGCATTTGCGTTGGCCGCACCTGAGAGACCTGCTGAATCATTCTTATTCATGTGTGCACATCTGCTCCAGCCTTTATGTCATGGGTGTGAACCCCTTTACAGACTCATTCTTGACTTAATAAATAAATAAATGTGTGATTGGTTGCCGAAAGCCGAAGTGACATTTGAAGTTCAGCAACGAAGGTTATCGCACTTACTGATCCACACGTGCAGTGGGAGGGGAAACGTATATAAAAAAAAGCTTATTTTTCCAGCCTGGATATGAAATGGTAACATTTGCTGGAGTGGTTTGGGGCTGAGAAAGAGGGAGACACTGCAGATACTGATCAGGAGGATGGATGATGTCGCTGACATGCTAATGCATTTTTCCGCGATATCGGTGCGATGGTGTGGGTAGAATTGCAAACATTGCGACAAAAAAAAAAAGTATTTTGTGGCGTTCAGAGCACGAGGTTGCGTGGGAATTAACCATCTCCTCGGGCACAGATTGGCTGTGGGAAGATCAATCTGGAATCACCTCATTGTAGCCTGGAAGCTTAGCAGAAATATTCCTTTGTTTTTATTCCGTGACTGAGATTTTAGGCATCGAATACCAACAACGACGTTGGATCGACAACCAAATGGCAGCAGATTTTTATTGGGAGGAAGTGCACAGAGCACACAAACAACAACTAAACAGCTTTTGCAGTTCCTGAGAGCAGAACCGGAACATCCAATATTGGTGCAATCATCTGCAACTCCGTGAACCGTGTTTTTCATCACAAACTCCTCTATATGCACAGAAGAGATGAGTGCTTATGCATGGAATCTACTCACACCGTTATGTAGATGCCCTGAATGTACCAATTACACCTTGGTTCGAAATATAGCGCTTATTTAAGCAAGCACGGAGGTAAAGGTGCCTTATAAGACACGTGCAAAGCAGAGCTGTGAAGTGGGTTTAGGTTTACTGCCCAAATCCAGAGGTTTTACCCCGTGTAAACAATGGCAAAGGAGGAGTGTCAGTGCTTAATTTCTCCCCAGTAAACCCAGCAGGTCATAAGAGACAATTTTCCATAAACAGTTGTGCTAAAACATAAAATGTGCTGTGAGTCACCTGTGGAATGAAAGTGCAACCCCACACACAAAGGGAGAACGGTGTAAAACTGAACACAACACGCAAGAACGGGCTGATTTACTGAAACATAAGATGTACGAGAAAATCGAGGACTTGTGTTATCAGTTATATACATTATGTATACATTAACTGACATCATTTAGTATTTTAGTTGTATAAATTATCTAATATTTATGTTGTGTCAAAGCTGCTACACAAAAAACATGAATTTAAAACATAGTTTCTGCATTTATTGTCAAAGTATTTATCAATAATACAGTGAAAATGAGAGAGAACATGAATACTTACTCACTAGGCCCTTAAATTGTCTGCTTGTGCCTCTAAAAGTTTATTTTAGTTAATCTGGAATCCTGTATACAAAAGTATTTGATTGTCGATGTTGACAAAGTATTTAGATACAGACCAGCAAGTGATTTAATCCTGGTTTTTAGGTTTGAGTGAGTTTAAGGGGAAAGAAAAGAGAACACAGTTCATGTCGGTGATCTCTCCTCCATGGTGGCTCGACGCTCTCTAAATCAGGTGGCTGTGTGCTCCACTGGAGCAAAAGCTCTGCGTTTGATTTCTTAGTCTTGAACAAACAGGTCTTGAAAGGGGCATAGATGTTGTCACTAAGGTGGGGGGGGGGGGGGGTGCAGCAGGTGGGGGGACAGCTAGGAAAAAGCACTCAGGTAACAAAGACCTGTCAAATGCCTGGAAAGTCTTCTACCGAGTCGCTGCATCGCACGCGGAATAATGCATGGTAGGGGGGCCTGTCTGCGCGTGCTGCTGTCTGAGGGGGGACAAATTAAAGCTTCCTCACTCAAGCACAAACGGCAAATTGAAGACATGCGATGCTGGAAGTATGTCGGATTTGCATGATCGGGCAAGAGAGGAGGTGGGGGAGGTGGGAAAGGAGTATTGTTTTATTAAAACTGAAGCAGGGTGTGTGTGTGTGTGGGGGGGGGGAGGGGCTAGCAGTGAGCAAAACAACTTATATCAGAACAAATGGGATTTTAGATCTAATTCCAGTTTAAGGTTGAGAAGTTGGGGAAGTTGTTTCCAAGCTGCCTCCACAATAAACAACTGAACACTAAATCTACGTTTATGCATTGATTCCTTATGTTTGTAGATACAAATCCCAACTTAAAGTCATGATGGCTCCAGTAAACTGGGGTAAGTGATGCTGCAGCCAGGAGAAGAAGATTGATGTGTGCCTCCTTTAGAAATAGCTCTCATCAAAAATGACTTATGAAAGCTCCCCCCCAAAAAATCCAAGACACATATGCAGCCAGTAAGTTTCTAGCTACAGCTATTTTCAAACGTGACACAGCAAGTTTTCATAAAGTGTCTCTGCACCAACATCTGCCTGCATGATCTCAGTAAACACTTGGAGAGCATGCGCACGTCAAGTCCCAAAGGGGATTAATGGCCACGGGGGGGCCCTTCCCATTTCCAGGGTGCCCAGATTTTAAAGTCAGTAATGGGAAATGCCCTCCTGCAAATTACAAAACATGAACCCTGCATGAATAATGCATGGCAGAAGAATGCAAATGTGATAATCCTATCCCATTACCCCTGAACGCCTGTAAGCCAGTCTCGATTGACCACAGTTCTAAACTTGTCCAACCGACAGTTGATTAAGCAGAACTGTTTCTGCTTGGACATGGTGACGTTAGCTCAGCTAAACAGCATTATACTGGCTGTAGCTGTATGCTAGCCACCCATTCACAGAGTGTGCATGTCAGCCATGCTTCAGGAGGATGGCCCACAGCACAGGGGGGGGGGGGCATTAGCTAAAAACATGAAGGATGCCATCGGGAACATGCTCTCTACATATGGACACATTAGGTCACTTGTGTGAATACATAAGCAGTGACCCTTAAAGCAGGGAAATGCTATTTGTGTCAGAGAGCGAGAGAAAGAGAGATAATGGAGAGAAAGATGAGTACTATGCCTTAAAGGTAGAGCTCCTTCCTTTCTCTGCTTAAGCTGACACACTCACAGCGAGACACAAAGAAATCTGCTTCCTGGTTCGTATAAAATCAGGAAATAAAAGTTGACATTTTCTCAGTTCTGCAACATTTACATAAAGGGATTTTAGAGATGAATCTGCAAATACAGTGTGGTCATTTCCAGATGATGAATCTGAGCAATGCCGCCGATTATCATTATCAAGTATTTGTGACTCAGCTTGAGCTTTTGGTTCTGCTGGCCAACGTGCTGCGGCAAATCATTCCCAAACTGAGAACGAGAGCAAATGAAAGTTAGATTTTGTGGATTAGACATGAATTTGTCACATTAATGGCTGAGATGACTCATTAAATGAAGAAAGGTGAAGCAGGAGCCAGTATGACAGATGAGTGGAAAAGTCCCCCACCCATCAAATGATAATAAATGCAATGTGATCGATCGTGGTTTCAGCTGCTGTTTAACTGAAGGTAAATGTACTACAACAAACACAACAAATGCTAGTTTCCAATGCTTCCAATTGCTTCCCCTCCCCACAGAATTAATCAGTTATGTTGATTTAAAAAGACTGTGAGAGCTTCAAATGATGAAAATATGGGGTCACCCATGGTTTTCAGAATCATCAGCTTCCTTTTATAGGACTTTTATGTTCCTCTGACCTTTAATGAGTTCTTCCATCCCCTCCACTCCTCAGTTTAATTCACTATTACGGCTATTTGCACGACAGTGTTCGCCTTTTCCTGACTTGCTGCCCCTCATTTTGCATCTGCCATTTTGCATCTGCCAAACACAGGCGGTTGGACATGGATCTCCCCAAACCTCCGAATGGATGCAGTGTTTGAGGTTCTGCTGGAAAAGCCCGTTGATCTGCTGCAGCAATCAACCTCTTTAGGTTCAGACTTCTTGGTATTAATTTATTTGTTTTGTTGTGCAGCTTTATTCAGGACACTTTTCATGAAGTTGTATCTAGGCAACAGTCCACGTATGCTGCTGGAGAGCGTTAATGAACAGTTTAGCTTCAGCCTTGATGAATGAGAAGCAGAGCCACTGAGTATTCTGGACACCACTGGATCACTGGCCAGGTGATTTATGACATGACACCAGGGAGATAGCTGCTATATCCTCACGCTTTCTGGTGGGTTAGATTCCCATAACATGCATTAGCCTTGCACCCTTCCTCTCCACACACAAACCAAACACTGCTCATACATGCAGCTTTGCTTTCTGCTGTGCAGACATTTAAAAACTATTCTGAGCCAGGGAAAACTTCCTACTTTTTAACATTACCAATTCCCGCTACTACCAGACTGCATTGTCAGCACCACGGACCCGTTTCTGTTTAAAACAAAGGCAACAGAATTCTCCAGGATGTTTGTACTTGTGGGTTATCGTTTCTGAAGTCAGACAATATACTTTCAAGGTTTTGGAACGTGATCCTGAAAACAAGCCCACAGTGCTTTTCCTCCCATGGGCTTCATCCTTTTAAAACCCTTTTTGATTTAAAGTAGAGAGGCACTGTCGCGATAAGACGACGTTTAAAAGAGATTGACAAGTATCTCCAGTTGGCTCAAGTAAAAATTGAGACGCTCTCCCATATTTCTTTCTAGTTTTCCCAGCAGCCTCACTTACTGTATCCATCCTACTGGTGTGTGTATTCATTTCAAGTCAGCAGCCTGAGCCTGGGCTGAGAGCCCTCGAGCATGTTTGATGTCAGGTGTTGGTCAGCCCTTTGTTTGAGGCGCCTGTTAGGAGTACATGGAGCTGCAGCCCTGAGCTCTTGATGACTGTGATTATCTCCAAGGTGACTAATGCCATTAACATGAAGCAGAGCCCGTTAATTACCTAACTGCCTCTGGGGCCCAGCTCAGCCCGTTTTAATCTTCATAAACACATACTGGATAAACAGTCGGCCCACCATCGCACAGCTTTGAACTGTGATACACAATGTCGCAATCAGCCAATTTACAGATTAACTGATTGGACGCTCGATGCGACCGGCAGGCAGGGACGCTCTGATCGGCACGCAGACGGAGCCAAGGCAACAAAAACCTCATCAATAGTCTCGCAAATGTACTTGTATCTGTACCAAGAGGCATCTCCAGAAGGAAACTATGATGAGCCCGGCTGCCTGTTACACTTGTATCACGCCAATACATCACACAAATATACCCATGACTGCTTGCACTGCGTAGATCCAACAGCCGCTGAAGAAGCTAATTATCACAGTGTTGCAAAGACTCCTCTACCGTAATGACAACACAGTTATTTATGTATTTATATGCACATCATATGTCTCTAAACCCTCTGAGAACAGCAGTCAGTGACATCATCGGTACCCACGGAGCCTGCTTATGCTTTTCTAGCAAATGCCCTTTGAAAGCTCATTGGCACAATTAATCACTGTTATAATGGAGTGAATTGTCACAGTGGAGCGAGACAGAGCTTAAAGAGAGGAGGCACGGAAGGCAGACGTGCATGTTTCAGTGCTTTTGTGAAAACTGTGCAAGATAGAGAGGGTGAACTTTTGGTTGAAACATCTTTGTGTCATTAATTGTCCGCTCTCCTCCTATAGCGTCCCAGGAAGCGGTCATAAATGACCCACACCCGTCTGGCCTTGTCGGCCATCACCCATGAGGAAACTGAATTAAGAGGGCACATGTGTCCCAGCTTTTTCTGAGGTAGGCCACAGCTGACTCAGAGACACCAAACCCAGGATAACAAAAGGATCTTAACTCAATTGTGAGAGTGAGACAAAATCTAGAAAGGGACGGAACACAAAGAGCCTTGTCAGATGGATATAGCTGTAGTGCAGACCAAGGTAGGATCAAGCCTCCAGTTCCTGCCAGTAATCCTTCTTGAGAGGGTGAAGGGGGGGAGTGAGCGTGTGAGATGGAAGCTAAAGGCAGGGCCTGTTGCTGTGCCACAGAAAGAACATGTTCAAAGCCTTTTCATTCAGCAGGCGAGGCAAGGCCAGACCCTCCACAGCTCTCCAGTCAGACTGGCACAGGGGCCACGGGAGGAAAACCTTTGGAAAGAGCACAGCCCCCAGCCTCAAGCGTGGAAAGACTATGTGTTTATATTGTGTGTGAGGAGCCATGTGTACGCCCTTATGCGGCTGCTTATGCCTCTAGAATGTAACGCTTTTCTTGTTCTATAACCACAGATCTTGGCTCACGGGCAAAATGTGAAATCCCCAACATGGCAGGAGTGCAAAGATATTCAGAGGAACAACGGGGTTATGCTTCATTTTAGACCTGGCGTACAAGGCTGATAACATACAATACTTAGAAATTCACCAGATATGTCTGGAAGTGTATCATCAGGGAAGGCTCTGGATAAAACTCCATTAAAGATTTAACATTAGCGCTTAAAATACTTCAGCGTCCTCAGCGTCTTCAGCCAAATCATTGTTAATGCATTCAAAGACTGAAAATAAACCTAAAACCTATAGCATAAAACTTTGACCATATGATTAATTACATTAATGGTTAAATGCACCACAAGCTAGTGAAGTACATGATAACATGCTTGTAACTTAAAAGTGATAAATATAACTGGTTCGATATTATTGATGAGTGTTCTAGTAGAGAAGCCTGTATTTATTCCCCAAATTACTTCAATAATGATCAAAAAATCCTGGCGGCAAGCTAAGGAAGGAGAGGAGGACTAAAGGATCAACCACAATCAACAGCCAAGTGACCCTGCGAGAAATCTCTTCAGAGCCCCCCCAGAGGGCGGAGGTGAAAATCTTGGAGCCCCGTGCAGCTTGATAAAGCAACTCTCCCCTCTCCATCTCCCACACAGTTGCACACTGCCTGCCTGGAGCACCTTTAAAAAAAATAAAAAAATGGGGAGGGAAATGCTGTCACACTGGATTTAGCCTACTTTCCAACATGGCCATTAATTTCAAAGCAGATGGTTTAAAAAAGAGAGAGTGGGTTGGAAGGAGGGGCATGGACTAATCTGCTGTGCATTACAGAGTGCAGGGCTTCAGATGGAAGCAGCAGCTGAGAATGGTGACCTCAGCAAACACGGGTAGCAGTTATTTAAAACATTCGAGTCCCAATGCTTTGCTTTTGGAGGCCTAAGCTGCTATTAGATGCCAGTGTTGAGATGCTGTTTTAAAGGCCGATAATGCATGAAACACACAACTTACTCGGAGGTGTTAGCCTGCACAAGCGTTTATCGATCCGGGAATCCACCCTGTGCTTCTGGGGGATTTTTGAGGTGAGGGGTGAAACGTATAAATCAAAGTTGTTCTCTGAAATGGGATAAACACGAGACGGAGATAGAATAGAGGCCTGAGGGCGGTTATGTCTCTCTGCTATGATGTTAACCTCCCTCCAGGCCAGGAGCTATTGCCAACATTTAACAGTGCTGCTGTAAAGACCCGATAACCCTGCACACACTGCTGATAAAGTGGTTGAGCCATGCAGCAATCAACTAGACTGCAATTAGCCTATAATTAATTGATATGTAAGTCCATTGTGAGTTTAGCTAACAGGTTTATATGACAAATAAAACATCCTCAAGGGTGATCATTAATCACCAGCATCACTGGAGATGTGTCGAATAAAATACCAAGCGACCTTTAACCACTTTGCTGTGAAGAAAACTCCAGCAGTTGGCGACTCTCAATAATGTACGTATCAGTCTTGTGAACTTCTTTAGAAAAAGAATTTCAATAATTTCACAGCTGAAAGAATATCCTGCAATCTACCACTACGGCTTATTAACGGTAAAAAGAAGATGTTAGAGCCCGGGGCAGCAATGTTGACGTTAATGAGTGCACCTCTGGATCAGCTCTGACCACATCGTTTGCCCGAGCGGGAAAACCCATCGAGCTGAATAAAATGAGGATTTTGAAGGATTAACAAGAGTATAAAAACACTGCTGAGCGGTCAATGATATCAGAGGATCGCCTGTTGAACAAACAAACACATAATGAATGAGTGACATGAAGCATTCTCCATGTTCTCAGGTAAGATCTCTATTATTATGGTATGCTGCCACCACTCGTGCTGTCAGTGAATGCATAGATATGGCCAAGTGATCTATCAGCACTATGGAGAGGTTAATTTGATCAATTGTGGCTCTGACAGCCAGACATAAACACAGGTACGCAGCTCAGCTTCAGTATAAAGGGCCCGTCCGTCCTTCCATCAAACACAGCAGCGCGACAACACAGGCGCAGCTAACACGCAGCGACACTGTTATTGAAGCTCTGACAGCCTCTGACACTGTACAACGGCGAACAATCATTTCTATCAGCCCAGCGTGCACGCTCAGTTCCCACGCTGCGGCCGGCTGCAGAGGAAATTATTAAGATCCTCTCGCAATAGAGCGGACTGTTGAAAGCCTAATACTGTTTGGACGTGGATCTGGTCCGCTCTATTACATACAGGAGGAGCAGGCAGAGTAATGGAATATTTGATCAGCACAGACGCGGCACAAACACCACAGGGCTTACATCTGCATGTCAGACAAGTGTCAATTGCTAGCTCCTATTATCAAAATAAAGACCCAGACAGAGAATATGGAAGAATAAATAAAGATTTACACCCAGTGGCAGCAGCGCTGTGACAGGAATCAGCACTTGGAGGTTTGAACTATGGGCCGTATCTAGTGGATCGTCTTTAGAAAGAGGAGAAGTTGCTGAAAAACCTGAGCTCCATGAGTCATTTGTGAGTCATATCTGGAGAAATGTGACATGTTTGGCTGCTAAGATGAGGGGGGGACTGATCCAGTCACACATTTGTGTGGCTTCAGCTCAACAGCTTTAAACTTTCTGCTACTGACCTTCAAAATAATACGATCACATTTATTCTCCCTGTGTGGACAACTCCATCTGGTGAAGGTTCACCAAGTCCAGGCCACATGGCGGAGGATGAGGGCCATCCAGATGAGGCCTTTTGGCTTGTCACAAGCACAGAGTTCCCTCAACGGGGGCTTTTAGGGCTAAAAAGGGCGTGTCAGTCAGTCTGAAATTGCTCTTTTTATCCAACGGTGCGTAATCTCTCCGACCCCCACGCGCACGCACAGCTGAACTCGCAAAATTAAAGCAGGGGAATTTCTGTGTCCACGTTCCACATCTGGATGTGGATTTAATCTCATTTGAGTTCTAAGGGAGTGTGTGGTGAATTTCGGAGGTTGTCGGTCGCATCACAGCAGGAAACTGGGATGGTAACTTTTGTTTTCATTGATTCCATTATTAAAGTGCTGGTTATATAAAGGCTGTCTCACTGCTACACAAACTTGTATTCCCTTTACACACAAGCCCCCAGGCAACACCACCTTTTAATGACTTTATGCACCGCTCGATGTAGCAGCAAGTCGTAATACGCAGGTGAGCTGCGCCGGCCCAAAGGAGCCATGTATATAGCTCTGGTTCTAACACTCAATGGAGCAGAACCTGGGCAATACCACTGATGGAGGTTTGATGTGATGACTCTGTAACACATGTACCGACACGCTATCAGATCAGTGGCTTTCATGGGAGGCTTCAGTTGCTTTAGCCAAAAAGCCAAATAAAACTGAAAGTGTGACAATAAGGAGGAAAGGGAGAGGTTTGAGGTGGCTGATGGTAGTACCAGATGGCGGGCAGGAATTATGGTTATTCTAACCATACTCATGTGGCAGGTCAGGGGGTGTCAGGGTTTAATATCGAGTTAGGGATGCTGCTGGAGGCTGCGGGGCTTCAGGAACGTGATTAACTGTGTCCTCCTCACTTCCTCGGGTCACAGTTGCATGTCTTCATCTTCCCCCTTTTGCTCTTTTGATCGTATCCTCGACTTTTTTTTCCTGCAGTTCTCTCTCTCTGTCCCTTTCTGTCTCTGTCTTATTATTCCCATCGTTATCTCTCGTTTTCTTCCTCTTTTCCCCCACCCATTTTCTTCTTCTTTCTCTCTATCTTCTCCCCCTCTTTTCAATTACCCCCTTCTTGTCCTTCTCTCCCTATACTTCTCTCTTCTCCTGTTCCTCTCCTTCTCTTCTTCACATCATCTCTACTTCTACTCTTCCTCTCCCTCTCTTCTTTTCCTCCTGCTCTTTCCTTGTAACTACAGCTCCCTCATCTTCTCATTCTCCTCTTCCTTTCTACTTTCCTCTTCCCTCCCTCTCATTCTGCTCCTTTCTCCTCTTCTCTTCCCCTCTAATTCTCTTCCTCTCTCTTTCTCTACTTTTCCTCTTCCTCGCTACTTCCCTCCCTCTCCTTCTGTTTTTCCTTCCCTCTCATTCTGTTCCTCTCTCTTCTTCACATCATCTCATTTTCTACTCTTCCTCTCCCTCTCTTATTTCCCTCTTCTCCTCCTCTTTCCCTGTCTCCAGATACTTCATCTTCTCACTTTCCTCTTCCTCTCTCCTCTCTTCTTCCTCTCATTCTGTTCCTTTCTCCTCTTCCCCTCTACTTCTCATCCTCTCTCCTCTGATAAATGATATATAAATAGCAGCAGCCCCCAGCAACATAGTGAAACTGTTCATGTCCACCTCTGCTAAACAGAATAAATCTCCATGAATCTGGATTTATGATGAGAGTTCCAGGAGAAAGAATAGAAGTTAGCTGTCACCATAGCGATGGTCTTGGAGAGCTACTCAACTTCTGCAGCTGAAAGACGCTCCAGCTCATCACAGGACAGCAGATGTTGGCTGATAACAGTGTTAAAGTATTAAGAGACCAACATGGATTCTCTCTTTGGGAGGTTGAGGATAATTATACAAAAACTACAGCCACCCATCCATCACAAGGCAGCGGGTGTGAGACTAAATTCACTTTGCTTCATAGTTTCGAAAACAGGAACCTCAGAAAGAGTTTAAGTGGATGAAGACACCTCAGGAGGAGCAGTGGGGGAGTAGATTATCCTTGAAGAGGGCAACACGGTTTTGATGACTACACAATCCTGCAATGATGACTACAATCTTTACAATGAAAAATGTACCTTAGAGTGACATCTTTTGTTGATAGAGGCAAAACGGCTTCCTTTGGATGTCCTAAAACCACCTGCTCATGACTCTGAGGCAGCGTTCTCTCTATTGTGAGAATAGCTCCAACATTAATCACAGATGAGGTCAATCGCAGCAGGGTGCTCTGAGCACCTAAAAAGCCTCCCTCCCAGAAGTCCCCATGTTCAGGAGAAATTAACGAACAGATGAGCCCTCAATCACCACAAGGGCTCGTGTATCTGTCACCTAAATACACCACAACATCCCACAATTCACTCTCGTGCCAACTTGCCTTTCCATCAGCGGTTAAGTGGCAAATATCCGTGTTGCCTTCCACGTGCTCTTAAGGTGGATTAATTATATCCATATGGTTTTGAATGGCAACAGGGAAGAAAACAAGGCTGTGATGATTCTAATTCCTTCCTATCATTCACTTGTGCTGCTGTTGTTTCAGTAATTTGGGATGCAACTCCATGGCGCGACGCCTATTGAGTGCGAGCATATTATAAGACAGCATGGTGGCACCGCATTTACTGAGGAAATTACACATTAGACTGCTGCGTCCCATAAGAACATTTTTCAATTACACTTTCATTGCATTTGTTGATGCGAGTTTGAAAATGAATGAATCTAAACGGCTGATGGGAATAGAGCATTAGCAGATGGAAAGAAGGAGGTGGGTGGGCGGGCACAGATGGAGGCTAAGCATCTTTATTTTGATGTCGACGAAAAAAAAAGCAAACCAGTGTGCAGATTCACATCGGGGGCGAAAGATGTGGAAAAATATGTGGAGCATACATTTCCAGAAGGGGCATGAGGATGATAGAGAAAGACAGGTGGACAAGATGGAAGAGAAATAAGCAGGAATATAAAACAGGAAAGAGGTATGAGTGATGAACTTCCCTGTTCTCACTGTTTCAGAGTGACATGCTCTTAACAGTGAACTGGATCTGCACCGGCAGGGGCAACTTAACCTGCTTCCAGGCTTCTATAAAAGAGTCGCTGAATTATTAGCTTCATTTAAGTAGGCCAGCAGAGCCAATATGCACTTGGAAAACCTTCCAAACTTTTAATGTGAAATCTGATGTCCTCATAGAAGCCAGTGGAGAAAGCTGCCTAAATTAAGCCAACAAATATAAGTAAAATATGGTGGCGAGGAGATTGTAATTTCAGGACATGTGCTGCATTTATTCGTTCTGAAAAGTATTAGGTCTTGGTTGAAACAGGACTCGCCTCTTGATTCGCTGAAGGGGTTCATTCCTCTGAGCAACAGCTCATCTGAGTGATAAAGTACTGGCCTGTGAAGACACCACGCTTTACGGGAAAATATTACATTAAAAGCATTTATCATACGCATCAAACCTTCTTCGTCACAAAAACGGAGCCGTCTCAGGGCAGAAGATTTGAACTGTGAACAGTCATTAAGCCCGTCTCAGCTGCTGTGTATGAAGCACTGTCCCACAGTTGCGAGTGATGTAGCCTCAGACTGACATCAGCTGATTTGCTCAGCTATCGGGCCATGGCCGACACTTCATCCTATGCTGAGCTGCACACTGCACGGAGAAAGTGGGTGTTTGTCACCATTCTTGCTGAGATGTTCCGATGTGCCAGGCATTCGCAAACAGGCTGTGTGCTATCAGCCCCAGTTCATCATCCCATCACACTGTATGGGGGAGATAAATCCAAGCAATTAAAAATTGAACTCGCGTGAACTGCTGCGACTCCTCTTACCACAAGTCAAGATCTTTTTATAGCATCGTGTTAACGAGCAGATATGTACTAGGACGTCGGACCTGGTCGACTGTAACTCCTGTGTCTGATTTTAGATGAAAGGTTCTCTGGAGGAAAGGGGCATACAAAGACTTGTTCATAGGTCCTTCCTTTCTTCCCTCCTTCTACCTGCTCCAAGTCAGCAGTCACTTCCTGCATCCCTTCACAGGGTCTGCACTAACGTCAGCATGACCTTTGGACCTCTGCTGCCTCGGACTCCAGCAGAGGAGGGTAAAGGGAGAAACAAGCAAACAGCTCAGAGGGAAGGAAAACCAACACCATCTCTAAACTGACTGTAAACAAGATCTGGTTTAACTTTTATTCAGTTCCCTTTATTCCCGGTCCAGTAAAATAAAGCCATCCAAATAAAATCACTTGTTACTTATTTTTGCTAAACATCTAAGCGCTGGTGACTTAATGACTTTACATGTTTGTCCAACAAGAACAAAGTAATGAAACAGGCCTAAATATCACAGGCAGACAAACATACATATTGTCTCAACCTCCGACAAAAGGCAAAAGCTGCTCCTTGAATTGTTTTGCTTTTTTGTGCCTGAACATCATCGCATGTGCAATCTTTGATCAATCATCCATGACAGCGATCTGCTCTCTTCCTCTTCATCCTCCTCCTGCAGCCCCTGAGCACTCACTCCCCCATGTAGAGTAACAACTGTGAAATCCCACCAGCAGCAATGGGTAAATCCAACATAATGGCGTCACCGTGACCCCATGATGAGAACGAGGAGACGTGCATTCGAACCATAACCCTCATACAGAAGAACACTCGCAGAAGGTCTGAAAGACGCAGAATACCACAACAACAGGGCTGTAGCAGTGAGGGGGTGTGTCCAGAGCTTCCAGAGTGGCGCTGGCCACACCCAGACGGTTAAATATTCCCGAGCCTTGAAGACGGTAAATGGAAACGGTGGGGTCAGAAATGAGACACCCCTCATTTTTCAAAAACTGTTTTTGCCGCGTGATGAATGCTCAACCACTTTGCGACGATCAATCTTGCTAATGGTACCACTCTGCTTATCCAAACTGCAATGCAAATATCATTTGTTCTCGCCTGCTGGAGAGTAGTGGAGTCCTCTGCACTTGTAGTCTAGATACATTATATCAGAGGGATTTTTTTTTAATATATTTTGTCGTGCTTGATAAAGCAGTGCAGTAAAGCCAAATAAATGGTTTTAGCATGGGTCAAACCATTTCCTGATGATTTGTTTTAGATGATACACACCTGCATTACCGTGAATATACAATAATCCACACATGCAGAACACCCTGGAGGAAATTACTTCATTCCAGTTTTCTGGTCGGCAATATTCCTGAGAGGTCTCAGCGGTCCACTAAACACTATGTGTACGTAATTAGCCACATATTGAATGCTAATAGTAACCAGAGCGAGGGCTGTAGTCACGGTGACGGTTGTGGGAGGCAATGCAGTCTGCTCCAGGCGTGACAGCTAATGTGTTACCCTCAATTTAAACACACAGGACTTTTATTGAGATCACATGACCTCGTCGTGCACCTAAAACAAAGAGACAGCAAAGGCTAGCTGCGTCAGGAGTTCCAACTCAGTCGACATGTTTATTTATTATTAGTAGTATTATTATTATTAGTATTTTAAATTATTATTATTATTATTATTTATTATTATTATTCAGCTAGCACCACTGTGACATCAGCTGTGCTCTTGGTTTAAAAAAGGCGTGCAACATTTTACAAGCATAAATCTGTGAAATATGCTTCCTTTGGTTGTTTGCTTGAGTTCCACAGAGAAGGGAAGGACCTCTCAATCTTAGAAATAAACAGTGCTCTGTCTCGACTTCCCCTCCAAATGAGCTAAGAGAGCGTGCGTCTGCTGCAACCGCCGGGACAGTTGCATAACACCGGGCTCAACATTGTCAGCTCTCACATGAAAGTGAGAGCCGCTAAAAATACCAAACCACAAAAAAGTTCAGTCAGGTCACACGAGAAACCTGTTAAACCAGGTGAAAAATACATTGGTACGTCTCGGAATGTTTTCATTTTTATTAGAAATCCAACATATTTCATTTCTTTAATCCCAAGCCATTGTTTCATCATTGATCACGACCCCACCAAAATAGGAACTACCTCTGGTGATCAAGTGTTTTAGCTTTTTATTTTATTGTAATGCTTCTTCAAGGTTTTATCCAAAAAACATCCTCTGGCCCTCCTTTTTGGGAATTGCCAAAATGTCTAATCTAATCTGTAAGAGTTTGTCCCAAAGGAGTTGCATCACAGCTTCCTCCCAGAGGAGTCCACAGGCCTTCTGGTCACTCAGGAGGTCGTCCCTACCGGAATCAAGGCCTGTGCTTCAGCACGTCAACCCCTGGAACCCCACAAACCGGAAATTCCAACCCCTATGATTATTTATAGCATTACATTAAAAGCCTGGCCATTAAAGAGACAAGCTTGTTTCCTCTCCTCATCCATTAGTTGCTCGGCCTGCGGTGACAGGGCTTGCAAAGAGGGACTAACAGCATTAAAATCAGAGCAGCCACTCTGCCATGTGGAGAGAGACACGCCGTGGGAAGAGAACTCCATAATTCATCCATTCATTCGGCCCATAATGGAATAAAGAGGCTCCTAAATAGGAATAAAAACATCTTGGGCAATTCATCTTTGCGCCTCCGAGTCTGATCAAACCTGGAATCAGGTTATACTTGGCAACAAAGAGCCGTGATGGATCGGAAAGGCTTCTTTCCTTCTTACTCACATCCATTTCTGAAGAAGTTTGTCCACCAACTCTATTGGGATTCATCCTCCGCACTTCCCAACACTCGCATTTTTCTCTAGTATCAATGGAATAATGAGGATGTAGTCATGTCTGGCTAATTACTGCTGCTGCTAAGTCACACCAGAAGGTATATTATTATTGAGTCACGCTAGCAGAAGTGAGACCGTTAATTAGCATTGGAGCTAAGGGGACTGAGTGGAACTTCGTATTCTCTGCAGCCCGATGAAATCTATGGAATCTAACAGCTAACAGACATGTTCCCCCACCCAGCAGGTCTTGCCTACAGCTGTTCTGCTGTTTGGCCTCCTCAGCTCTTTGTGGAAAGCGTCCACATGAGTGCTTCACCTACTTCTCGTGCTGCTGTTGTTGTTAAGGAGCGAGACGCAGATTATTAGAACACATTCTATTGCAAGCAAAATTCACAAACGGCTCATTTTGGGGGGGATTAAGGCAGACATGGTATTTTATTAGTAGGAATTACATGTTCTTATAGGTGTGATTCAATTACAATCATTAAGTCACTTCCGAACATTCTAAAATACGAAGAACCATGAAAGGATCTGTGAAGAAACCCTTCCCATCATGAAGGAGCGCGCGATATTCTCCATGACACTTCCCATCGTAAACAAAACACACATACGAAGCTCAAATGTATGTGTTTCCAAAGAGTGCTGAGTCATCCTCCACATTTAAATTATTCATTAAATCCCGATCCGCAGCCTGCCGTTCCTCTCTGATCAATTTCTTCGGCTCCTGCAATGAGCTTCCTTACACTTTCCCCTCCTTAGACCATGAGTAACCAATCACTATGTTTGCTCTGACCCTGGAAACTATCCATCACTGTCTGGCAACACAAGCAGGAGGCTGCGAGAAGAATGGTCTTAAAATGTATAGGAGCGAGGCTTCTGTTGAGGGGGGCTGTACTCTACTTTCTACCACCATTTCAGCAAGAAAAGAGGGATAAATTACAGGAAGTGGCCGCCGAGGGGTTAAAAGCTATTGTGAACCTGGTTAACAAGAGCTACAGATGGCACATGTGTGGAAATTTGCATTTGGGCACAGCTCTTTCTGTGCACGGCTGCACATCAAACCAGCCTGTCCTCCCACTTTCCACCGATGGGGCTGTGTTTTTCAGGCCGCCTTGATAATCTCATTGGACCGGCGGGCTGCTTTACACGTCTCCTAATGAATGGCACATGCTCGCCGCATCAGTGCGATGTCCTGAGGAGGAACCAGAGCCGACATATGGCTTTAATATGCAGTCAATGAACAGTCTGATCCTTCACAGAAACATATCAGGAGAGCCAAATTAGATAGAAATTCAAACTAGGCAAACACCCCACGCGCGCCTGACTTGCCAAGTGCTACAAAACACTTTAAACAGAACAAAGGTGAGCTGTGTGAAAGTTTAGCGTTGAGGTGATTATAGTCTTCTTTTTCACCTTGTATTGACATTAGCCTGATCACAAGAGGAGACAAAGTGAGAATCAGCTTCTCGTGTTAACATCTGACCACAAAAGCCACTTTCAGGGGCGGTTTGGACTTGCGATGGCGCTGCATTGGTGCGGACCAACACTGAAGAGGCAATTTAAGAACACCCGCCAAACACCAAGAATCGTTCATCATCTCAGACTTTAGGCGGAGATGCCTCTGAAACGACACTATTTGACTCCATTATGCACAATAACAGCACACATGTGCCACAAACAACTAAACATTCATCAATACCTGCTGCAGGAGTCACTTTGAACAATCCATGTCTGCAATTATGTTCCTCTTTAGTGATGCGTGTCTGTGCATGTGTCCTCTATTTTGACTCGATGGAGTTCCTTCACCTCCACCCTTAGAGATAGGGTGAGAAGCTCTGCCATCCGGGAGGAGCTCGGAGTAGAGTCGCTGCTCCTCCGCGTTGAGAGGAGCCAGATGGGGTGGCTTGGGCATCTAGTCAGGATGCCCCCTGGGCACCTCCCTGATGAGGTGTTCAGGGCATGTCCCTCCGGTAGGAGACCCCCGGGAAGACCCAGGACACGTTGGAGAGACTATGTCTCTCGACTGGTCTGGGAACGCCTGGGGATCCCCCCGGATGAGCTGGAAGAAGTAACTGGGGAGAGGGAAGTCTGGGCTTCTCTTCTTAGGCTGCTGTCCCCGCGACCCGACCCCGGATAAGCGGTAGAGGATGGATGGATGGATGGATGGATGGATGGATGGATGGATGGATGGATGGATGGAGCTCCTTCACCCTCCTTGAATCCAGCCTTTATGACAATCAACTTATTTTCTTGTTAGCTAGACATCTGCGATGGTGGTTGTGTTTTCCTCACCAGAGACGTGTAATGATGGCTGCAGTGGAACGAAGAAAACAGGCCGGATGATTTCGTGATTAAATTATTCAACAGGCAGAGAGAACTTTCTAGTCCATTCCGGCTCGGTGAACTGCTCGAGGACGGAAGAGTTGAGAACGTGCCAGCAAAGCTATCAAAAAGATGTTAGCCCAAACTTTTTAAGCCGCTTTGGCCCGGGGGTGTTGCGACGGGAGGTGCTGGAAACACCGCATTAAAAGAAAATAGCCAATTTATCAAGTGCATCGTTAAATCGGGCGAAAAACAAATGGCGGAGAATCCTCCGGCCCCATCACGTTGGGCTGTCGGGCGAGCCATCCGATTTTTCTCATTACCAAACTCCAGTTTATCCCGAGGTGCTCGGAAATTGTCATTAAGTGGGGGAGAAAATGGAAATGTCTGCTGTTTATTCCACTTGTTTGATGTATTGTGCCGCTGAGGTTCCGGGCAGGATCCTGTTTGTTCACGGAGGGCAACAAATACGATTAGAAACAGGTGCCTCGAGGTTTTGCATCTTAAAACGTGTCATAACGTGCGTACCATAATCAGACCAAGCAATTCCTATTGTCATATAAGTGATAATTACCCCGCTGTCATGGCAACACAGTGGAATAAACTAATCCCAGAGCTAATATCTATTAAAGAATGCTTCTTCTGAGGCTTTTTGGATTGTATGGTGACAACCCCTCGATGTGCATCCAGCTGATGGAGCAGAATAAAATGAATTGGTGGCAAAGGTTCGAAACGAAGAAGGGTCAGATAACCGGGTTATCGTCACAAGCTGCACGTGACGGACAGAACCAGGCGTGCCTTCATCCATCGAGCCTGCAGACCTTGACGATGACACGAATCAGATCAGGGAAGACAAAATATATCAGCTCTGCCACTCGCCACGCCTGCTCAGCTGTGCGTTTACAAGTGAGCGTGTTCCAATTAGCGAAGCCTGCAGTGATCTCCCAGTAGATCATCGGTTCTACTGGCATATAAAACTCATTTGAAGACCTGAGGTGCTACATCTGTCAGCGTGTGGCCTCTGTCTCGCTGCCACCCTGAACCGCCAAGCTCTTCCCGTGGAAATTAGAACACCTCGAACACATTACGTCTCCGGCAGAATGTAAACAACGCACACGTACGTGCTTCAAAGGTCTGTTTGCTTTCAGGAAGCTAAAGGCAAAGCTGCTAGAAGCCAGCACCACGTGGCAGAGACAGATGTCAGCAGGCCCCGCAGTTCATCATCTCAGATCATCCGGGAGTGTCATCCAGAGAAAATGTGATCTATAACTCCCTCTGTACTCCCACGTCAAGGTCAAACCATATTGGAAAAAACAAGGTAAGGGCAGGAGAAATGGAGGAGCAGCGCCAGAGGCAAAGACAAACAGGTCGAACTCAACCATCAACCAATCGCCTGAAGGAGGGAGGCCGGTTGATCGCGACAGAAGACGGATTCGTACGTTAAAGGGGCAGAAATGCCTTCTGTCGGTAAATGAGTGAACCCGCGGTGGGAAACGTGTGGGACTGAATGACCCATTTTCACAGGGAAAAGACAGAAAGCGCTCAAATCTAGACCAGCCAAACTTGTGATTATCCTTTCTGCCATTTTCTATTTTTTAAACACAGCATTAGTCATCCTGGCTTGCAGAATAAAAGCATGTGTAACCGCTAAATAACTACCACATTTCCCATATAAGCCAAAATATTGTCTCATTTGCATGTGTGTGTGTTTGCGGGGGGGGTATGTGCTCAGCATCAACCGCTGTGTCTAAATAAAGCGGATTTACAGCACAAACATAAAGGAAGATAATGAGATGCAACTGAAAGGTTTCATAAAAAGCAGAAGTTGCTGCTGCACCTGCGCTGCTGATTCATACGGAATCAACGGGGCAGAAATGAGCCAAACTCAGAGTTTAAACAAGAGCGATGTCTAATCCCGCATGGGGGGCTGAAGCAGACCAGCCCAATAAAGTCAGAACAGATGGGAAAGGCAACGGGACGAGATGTGGCGGCCCGAGGAAACAACAATGGGCGTCCTGGAAAAACATGTGTCGCTTGTGTGTCTCAACACTTCTGAAAGAAAGGAAACTGCACGCTTTGCACATCGCCGCTCAGCTCGGCAACACAGCACACCCACGTGTTTCTCTGGGGGGGGGGGTGACTGCGAGGGCTTGTGCAGGGTTTGGTGGGGGTAACAGCAGGGTGTCCAGACTCCAAGTGAACAGTCTGAGCCAAGCATTGTTGGTCTCATCCAAGCTGGGGATGGGTGTGTTCCCAAGCCTGTGTTCCCTATCCAGATGTTTCTTGTTGTCTGGTTAAAGGGAAAGGAAGGCGGGGGGGGGGGTTGCACAACGCACTTAGTCTCTTTCCATCCTGCGTCTCCTCCCTTTATACACTCAGACACCTGAAGACGGCCCCGGTATTCCCCTAGTAATCCCCTTCTGTGCTGGCTGCAGTGTAATGGGGTCACTGTGCCACCTTGGTGATTCCAAACCCAGCATCAGGTCCAGATGGGACGTCTGCGTGCGCACGCACTGTGGCCTTGCAGATAATACAAGTTAGCACGTAGCAAATCCACAACTGGGAACATTGAGGACCAGCAGAGATTAAACCAGTTTGGAGGACAAGGTGGGATCACAATGACCATGTGTAAAGGGTAGATGACATCATCATGATCCCCGGTGATCTTACTGGGGAGTGTGGTTTTGCAATCGACAGAGTCTGCGTGGTCCGTCTGTCTGAGGCTAGAGGTTTTAGCTAAGGGGGAAGAAGGAAGCTGTGAACGTCCTAGGGCTTTTAAGATATGGCTGCTATCTTTTTAGTATTATCTACAAAAACAACATGTCATCCACCCATAAGCGCATGACCTCCGCTGGTGATGATTTCTTATACCGCTGCCGTCGCTTTGCTACTGTGGGGTCATTTACAATGGTTTGGAGCTCTGAACTTCCTCTGGTGGAACAATGGAAATCCAGTAGCTTCTGCAAAGCCTTCAGCTGCTTCCAACGCCCCAAAGAGTAATGAAATGTGGAGAATCAGCAACAATCACAACATTTCATGGATAAGAAACAGCAGCATGTGAATAGCAGGTTGTGAATGAATGACAAGGCTATTTATAGCTACGAAGAGCCTTAGAAGCCTGAACCCACCACCTCTTCCACCCTCAGCTTTCTAGCTAAGTGACGCTAACTGCCTGCTAGCATCAAATGTTTTCCTTCTGTTTTGTTGTTTACTTATATATTCAGGGCATGCAGATATTGTTGAAATAACCTGTCGGTCATGGATGAGTTTGTTCAAACATCTGCCAATGCAGCGTCCATTAGCAGGAATCAGATGTGCAATATATGTCAGTGGGGGGATACGCTCAATTTCACATGACATAAGCCTGCTCTCGATTACATTATCGCCTTGTTTCCCCTCCTGGATCTTCCATTATTAATTTTAAAGTACTGATGTTTCCCCTACCTTCACACCCGGTCGCTTTCATTATGCTAACAACAAACTGGTGGCAGGTTTGATATATTTTCACCTCTTTTTTTTTGCTTTTTAGATTGGAAATGGGGATTGAGGAAGCTCACCTGCCCTCCTCTATCTGGCACTTATGAGAAATTGGTTTTAGAAACATCATCAATCACTCGCAGACAGGACAACATGCCCATGATACAGAAAACCGCAGAAACAGTCGATATTGTCTGGGAGGAAAAGAACGCATCGCTTTCTTTCTTCTGCGCTGCGAGTGTTCGCCATCGATGAGCTAACAAATGCTAAAATACCTGCAAATTAGCCACTGCGCTGACATGAGCTTTGATCAAAAGACGAGGGATCGATAATGACTGAATGAATGGAGGCAACAGGCGCTCATGCTCGTGCAGAAACAGTGGCGAGGAGTGTGTTGTTGTTGCAACACACAACTGTCTTCTTATTGCGGGGGTCCCGTTTCCCGCCAGTGTGACGTCTCTCCTGATGATACAGAAACTCCAAATCAAACAACTCTTTCAAGGTTTCGGATGCGCCGACAGTTGCGACATTGCTAACAGATGTTTAAACTCTTTCTGCTAATAAAAGTCAGCAGAAAAACCAACAACAGCAGACGCTGCAGCTTTCTCCCACACGCTTAAAACCCACTATAGGTTAACATGCTAACCAAATAATGGACTGAACATGCTACATTTTTAGATGAATTCCATCTAAAAATAAGACAATATTTAAGCCACTATGCATGGAATCCATTGTATTCTAAACTGCCTCTGCAGTAAAGATAAAGGAGGGGGAAACGATCTCTTCCCCCTCTCTAACCTGCAAACTGTTCCACTTTGTTAGCATGATTAACAAGGAGAAGGATCAATACCTACTGGCCTTCTACGGGACTCCTGTAACCCTTCCTCTGTGCCCTTCCTTTTCCACAGACAATTATGTGATATGATCAATACGCATCAGCGAGTGGGCTCCTTGAGTCCATGTGGCAACCAAAAAAATAAATAAATCCGTGGCCGGTGCAACGTTTAAACGCCCCTCATGCACTTGGTCTCCGCCAGGCACTGAGTCACAGCGGCGCATATAATCTGTGTCATTTGGCAAAGAGGTAGAGAAAACAGAAAGCTGTTTATCTTCCCCCCCCAGACCAGACATTGCAGTGTGTTTTTGTGTGTGTGCAGCTGGGGCTGGAGGTGTCTGCTGGGGCCGGGATGGGAACTGCTGTGCCTTGCTCCCGAGCCCAAACCAGATCCTAATGGGTTCTCGACCACTGGAAGCAGCCGCGGTGCGTCTACCAGCGGCGTGGCTTGAGCTAGCCTCCGGGCAAGCGTGCGGCCCTGAAGACGGCAGTTTCAACCGCTGACAGTCGCCAATGGAGACCCATCGCGGCCTTCAATCACAACAAAAACGGGGGCCTATTTATTAAACAAGTAAACCACCAAAAGCAATTAAAAATGAAGAAAAAAGATCTTGTGTGGTCTGTTTTCAGAAGAACAGCGGGGATGGGGGGGGGGACTCAGCCATCTGGCTCGCTACTACAGAGGTGGAACCGTGGCCTCCTCTTCTTTTTTTTCTCCTCATTTCTATGTGGAAGGGATGGCGCCCAGCAGAGCGTCGCTGGCTCTGGGAGGATCCAGGCCCCATTCCACTGCATGCCCGTGCTAATCACCCACAACAACCGCAGCGCAGACTGGGCCAGATGGAGCGTTCGCAACACTCTGATCTTCCCGTACGTCCTTGAAAGGCAAAAACTGGAACAAAGTCGGGGTGTGAGTCCTCCCCAGAGGTGCGCCAGATAATAACCTGCACCCATCTGGGATGTTTCCATTTGTGCATGAGCGGGAGATGATTCTGCAATCACCGTGACATCACTTAAGTTCTCTCTCTCGCTCTCTCAGAGGGGGAGATTCGTTCAACGTGGAGTTCCCCAGAAAAACTCTGAACTCTCATTTCTGACTCGGAGCATTCCCTGAGGACTGCAAGGGGGGGGGGAGAAGAAAAGATTAATGTTCTGCATACTTTGAAGGGAGGGAGTGGTTTGAATAGGTCCGACTCTGCAGCTTGGGTTGCTTTACAGACTGGCTGAGTCATGTTCCGAGCCATCACTAAATACCAAATGACAAGCAGAAGAGGAGGAGACGACACATGATGATATGATGCACCGCCGTGTGGTTTAAAGATGAGCGCCACTTGGCCAGGAACGCTCTGCTCTATCTGCTGTTGTGGCCGACGCAATGATTGAAAACTCCCAGCATGGTCACATTTTTCTCCATTTGTCAAATAAAATTGATTTCCAACCGTGTGGCAAATTCTGTCACTTGTATCACTTCCAATTTCAATCACAGAACCTTTTTTTTTTTAGGGCCAGTTTCACAACCCTCCACTTTGTTTTCTTCTTGTTTGCCACCAAACACTTATTGGGACACATGAGATGATAAATATTTGACTGATGTTAATGATGTCATAGGTTCTTTCAATATTTTCCATTAATGTTGTTTATTTGTTAAAGAATCTACACCAGTTTTGAATAATTCATACAAAACACTCAGTCACCATGCTAGAAAAGGCATATTAGCTAGTTAGTTAGCCTAAGCAGCATGGAAGCTAGGTCACGAACAATTCTGAGGTCCTAGCTTATAAGCACTCTAAACACATGGTAAAAACATAATCTTCCTAAAAACATGACAACGCTCCTTTGCAGTGGCACTGGTCCAAAAGAAAGATTTTAAATATACTTGTCCACCTGGACAAACTGCTAGCAACTTTAACAAGGCGGTGGCAGCTATATGGTCTGCTCTGGTTGCAGGAAAACATCTTATTCTACTTCTTTTTCCTGCAAAACTGTATTATTATCATTTCTCAAAAGCATTAAGATGGCAAAGCCTTTGTTATGCTGAATGTGTCTGCCTGTCGTATTCTCCGTCAACGTGCTGGATGGAGCCTGTGGAATATAATAGAATAACCAAGAAGCATGAAGAGCAGCTATAATTGCTAAATGGCACTGAATGGCCCAGTCTTTCCGATTGCTTTTCATATATCTTCTCTTGAAGCTAACCACATATTTTTGCCATTTTCTTTCCCTCTTCCTCTTTTTTTAACTTCTTTCTGCATGAGTGACACAGAACACACTTATTTTAATTGAACCATACACATTTGACCCTGAATGGCACAAAAACATTTTTTAGGAAATTCAATTATCACAAATATTTAAACGTCAGATCGAGTAAAGACCCCTTTCTCTGTCTGACTGGTCCTCCAGGTCGCCTTCAGCATGTTAATCAGAAAAATCGGCGCAACCCCTCGAGGTTGAGAGACTCCCTGATACAAGGAAATAAGTGCAGTGAAACAGCTTTACCAGTTTTCCCTCCGTTATCCTGTTTATCCTGTTTAGCTTCCTGTTTTGACCAGCTTATATCTGATCTCCAGCCCCACCACCTCCTTTACCATGGGGACATTTTTAGGTTCAAAACACCCAACTATCCCTCAACTTTCCAAAGTAGAAGCTCCTTCTTGTTACAAGATGGATGATTTGACCTTCAGTGAAACACTGCATTCCTAACAGCTCTGGGAATACTGTTCTGTGCTAAGCTATGTGACCTTTTCTCAGTGTGAGACCAGCTATGATCCCCAAACTGAGTATCAGTGCATTGTTAAATTCAGTTCAGGGGCGGCTTCTCACATTCCCTCGCGACATGATCTATTGTTTCCAGGCCTGCATGTTCATATCGCCAGCGCTCGCTGGGATCAAAAGGTAAAAGAACTTTCATGATTTTGGGTGCAGGAATACCTCACAGAACCCTTCGCTCATGTGCTCTATTCCCTCGCTGTCAATTCTATTAACTTCCAGTGGCACCGTCCCAGCTGTGAAACCCTGGATGTGTCCCTAACGAGCTGCATTAGCAATATTACCTGCATCCGGTGGGTGCTGGGGTCACAGGGGTCAACAGTAGAGCAAAAGCTGAGATTAAATTACCCCAGAGGGAGGCTTGCAGGAGTGGTCCAGCAGTCACCTCCCCCGCTGTAACGGATGCTGATATCTTTTTGTTCTTGTTTGGTTCAGCTAAAGCTAGGGCTTTCAAATGATTAAAGTGTTTAATCCGCAGAGGATTAATCGTGATTATTCAGTTCATAAATGAGCCTGATGAATTACAGTTCAAACTCCCTCTCCTCTGTGTGGGAATGGAAGGATGAATGGCATAAGGTAGGTGTGCGATGCTACGCTAGAACTCCTAGCCGAGGCTAGCGCACGCTGCGCTCCGAGATGAGACTTCAGTAAAATGGAAACTCCCTACAGCAGCCAGCACAAATCACTTAATAACCCCCTTTCTGTCCTCTTTGTCCTTCAGCTCGAACCCTCCGAGTGGCTTCTACTTGTTGGCGCCCCTTTTCTCCAACGTTAGCGGGTCGCTCAGGTGATAATTGCGTTTTTAAAAAAATGAATACATTAATTCTAAAAATGAATCACCCCGTGGTAACGCGATAACTCTGTCACCTCTTTAAACCACTTTCAAGCGTCACCACCTCCCGAGCGCGAGTGTGAGCCGGCAAATTAACGCTTTTCTTCTTCTTCTGTGGTGGCGATATTATTCGGAGCTGGAAATAAACAGCAGCCGCGGCGACGTCACGATATCTGTAGCCTAAAGTTTAAATAATAGATGCTGGTCTATTTCTATTCCAGCAATATTCCAGGTGAAGACTATGAAGAATAACTTCAATCCACACGTGTGAGGTCCGGCCCCCCTGCGGAGCGCCGAGAAGATCCAGGAGCGCCGCCAACACGGCTCTGCGTGAACACAGGTAGGCTGTGTCTTACACGCTCTACAGGCACACAGATTAAAAGCTGCGCACGCACACACACATCTGTCTGACTCATCCCCGAGGTATTCGCTACTACCTAACAAACAGACAGAAGAGAAAGGCTCAGCGAGGGGGGGGGTGCTCAGATACAGCCGGAGGCGCTTGATTCTTGATATCAGCAACTCGGGTTTCAGTGCCCTTCGGTGATCGGTTCGGCTTCCATTTGAGAACTGGCGATAGGCAGAAACCCCACTGACAGCTACTATTTGGTGGTCCGGGCGTTCTCATGAGCAGAACCTGTTAAATCTGTCATCCCCCCCCCCCACCAAAGTGACTTCATCTCCACGTTGCCCCGTGCTTATGTAATCCAACATGTCCCGGTCAATAACGCGATAACAACCAAATGGCGTTTCCCGGGCGACCGTCCACATTACGCATGAGAAACGTGACGTTTGTTCTATTCGCGCCATCATTTCCGACGCTCCCGTGCACGTTTCCGCCGATGTTGCCCGATGGCGTCGCGCGTTCATTCGGAGCGCCGTGAGCTCAGACCGAGATTCCAGTAATTCGCCCCTCGGCTTCCTTCAGGGAGGCGCTAATCGGCTGTCTCTTTAGAATGCTAGCCCATCCGCGCTGATTCATCAGCAGCTCGGGGTCAGAAATAGCGTTTAAACTCCGTCACGGTCGTCTTCTAGAACTGGTGTGAAGAAAACGCAGATTGTGCCATGAAATTTCATATCAAACAGAACATTTCTGATGCTGTGGATCCTCCTGGGTCGAGTGGAGCCACTCGGAGGAGAGAAGTTTTGCTAAGTAATGTAATGGTGCCACTGCGCCGCCCCTCCACTCGGCTCAGCCACTGACTCGGGAGTGTTCCGGCACTCTGACCTTTCCCTTCTCATAAATCAGCACTACTGTTCTGTTCTGCTGCCAGGAGCACGTTTAACCCTATTTGTCACCGAGGACAGACCCTCACAGTTAGATCAGGAGGATTAGTGGGCGGATCAAAGCGTGCCATCCAGACCTTCCTCTCGCCTGGAGATCACAGAAGTCCTGGAGCTCCTGGAGCTGATAATTCCAGGCCTCTGGTGGCGGGCGGGCAGAAGAAGGATCGAGAGATGGAACCTGCTGCTCACCTTTGGATTTTCTTACAGATTTAGCCCGAAAACGGGAGGAAATGTAACAACTTCTCGGGCTTTCAAGTGCTAAATCCCCGATCTCGAGGCACGTTCTCCCCATTCAAGTCAAGTTCTCCAGGAAACAGGAATGTGGCGTCGCAGGTTGAGATCCTGGCAGACAGATGCGACACGCGGCCACGTTCACACATTACGATGACAGAAAGGGGTCACAGAAGGTGTGCCGAGAACATCACAGGCAGGAAAGGTGCCGTCGGCGCGTTTGACGTTCTCAATCTTTGCAGAAGAGATCAGAAGAGATGATGACAACAGTCGAACGCAAGAGGGCTGAACCTGACCCCCCCTCTCTCCCCCCGGCACCAAATCACAGCTTTCCACACTAATGGGAGCTCAGACTTGAGACTAAAGTCGAGTCAGGAATGTTTGCCGCTGCGCCACAATGCACTTTCATTCCCCTTTTACCCCAGCCTGGCCGTGTAAACATCCTGCAGGACTTCCTCATTCTGGCCCTGGAAAAACGAACAAGCTGAGGTGGCGAGTGAGCTCCATATTAACCCGGCCGAGGCGCTCCAAGCCTCTAATCACGCCACACTCCAACTGAACATTTCATTTCATTAAGACTTTATACCATAAGGGTTATTCCCAGAAAGCCCCCTTCCCAGAGAGGGACCGGCAGGAAAAAAGAGCCGTCTAAATATCAAAGGAAATCCGAGTGTAAGCCACCATTTTTGGGGATTGGGCACGACTTTGCCTCATCAATCCCTCCTCTCAGACTTGTGCAGACGTGCTGCCACATCCACCGTGACCTCTGACATAAGTAAAGACTCAAATGACTGAGTTGGATCCACGGAACTGGGAGCATCCGTTCATAAATATCACTTATTTAAAATAATTCAGGCATCGAGGAAGCCACAAAAACACGGACCCGGCCACAAATGGCCTTCAAACCCCTCACATCGAGCTCCGTGTGCAGGTGAGAACCTGGATCCTTTGCAAGCGCGGCCGGTCCGGGAAGATGTCTGGCAACAAAGTGTGCTTGGTGGGACAGGACGTTATGGGATGCTGTGATCAGTTATCCACAGAGACGTCAACAAAACAAAACAACAACAAAACAATGGTTGAGACACATCTGGCCATGTGCAGAGTCGCGAGACAAAGGCTGGGGGGCGTCGTTGTGCAGGTTTTTTTGGGGGGGGTTATTCTGAGGTCGGCTCACCTGTGACATCTGGGGTCTGAAATTGATCTCCTTCAGGTCCACCGATCCCGGGGAGAGGTTGTGCAACATCTGGCACAGGAGCACCCCGTCCCGAAGCGCCTGTGCCAAGTCGAAGACGGCCGCGGAGGGCCACACGACCCGGTGGTTCGGGGGCAGGACCTTGCAGTCTATCAACCACCGCCCGCATTGTCTCCACTCCTCCATGGCGAGGCTCCGGAGATCCCCCTCCTCCCAAAGTCAAGCGAGTCCTCGGTGATCGAGTGGTCGCCGCGCACCGGCCTGTACCTGCGCACCGGGGCTTCTCTTTTCACGCTTTCAGAGGCTCCGCGAATCTAGATCAGCAGCTCCCGCTACACGCACATCCCAGTCGCATGTCAGCTCTGCTCGTCGCCACAAAATCGAAATGGTGAAGCCTTGAAAGGGACTCAAACAACCCCGCCGGCTCAGCCGCTCCAGCGTCGACGCGAACACAAACCACGAGCGCGCTACGGGAATTTTCTCCTCTTCATCCTTAAAAACTTTTCCTCGCATATCCAGGAGAAAAGGCGTGTAGGGGAGGAATCACGGTAGCGGGCGGTAAAACAGCTGGATGCAGCGGTTTGTCACGGCTCGACTTGACTTCAAATGTCTCATATTTCTGCGGACCACTCTGGGATAAACGAGGAGGGGGAAACGGCGTTTCAACTCATTTGCATTATTTCCACAAGTCAAACAAAACTCCCCGGAAAAAAAACTCCCCTTAATTCCCAGAGAAATACACAACAAAAAAAAAGGCACAAAGCAGTACTTGTACCGGGCCGGGGCTGCCCCCGGTCCTCCAGAGTCCACAACAATGCTCTCCGGGGCAGCGGGAACGGGTCCCGAAGCCTGGGCTGATCTGCGTAATCTATCCGGTTACTTTGTTGTAGCGTGTTCCCGGCTTTGCTTTTCAGATTCCCGACTCCCTTCCGCCCCCCTCCTCCTCTCCCTCCGGTGTCCTCCTCCTTCCTCGCTTCCCCGTTCGGACGGAGGGGTTGGAACGGTCGCACCTCTGACCGGAGCGGCGCGGCGGTCCCTGGCGGCGGACGTGTCCGGGCGTGCTGCTCCCTGCCCCACGTCCAGGTGCTCCCACTCGCGAGCTCGCGCGTGCCCTTTGTTTGGAGAATTTTTTTTTTAATTTTTTTTTTTTAAGAGGCGAAGAGTTGAATCGCGCGCTCGCACTTCACCAAAGTGGCTCGAGTGTGTGAGCTCCAGACAGTCAGATTGGTTCCAGGGAATCTTTTTTTTAACTGT
Organism: Takifugu rubripes; assembly: GCF_901000725.2. Lineage (NCBI taxonomy): Eukaryota > Metazoa > Chordata > Actinopteri > Tetraodontiformes > Tetraodontidae > Takifugu > Takifugu rubripes. The sequence continues at coordinate 3,756,209 of NC_042290.1, forward strand.
AAGTTGACTTTACGCCCTCTGATGGACGAATAAAACACAACAGAGACGGAGAGGCAGGGAAATAGGGTTGTAGCGACGTCACACCGGCACTCAGGTGTTACCGGCGACGCTAATTAAGGCCGCGTCCCATTTAGCTTTGAGTCGGGGTGCGACGGTTGTAGAGTTGGATCGGGGGGAGGATATGTCTAATTCGAACACACCCCTCATTATTATTCAATTTACCTGTATTCCATGAAACCTTGTCATGTCATTAAAACATTACGTAAGAAAAGTAAACAATTACAGCATTCACTTTCAAAACAATATTTACCTGTATTCCATGAAAGCTTGTCAGCAATGCAACGCGGAAATTAAAATATTGCTTAAGAAATGTTTCCTGGTTATTTGCATCCAGAGATTGAAAAAAAAAATTGTTTGAAAGAGAATGCTGTAATTGTTTACTTTAATTGACCTCACATTTATATGTGAAATATATTTAGTCTTACTAATTTGTGGGAAGGGCTTTAGACAATAGTACTTCAAATTTCGATTGTATGCAGAAATAGACTGAGTTCCGTCACTGCTGTTGCACCTACTTTCAGATCAAGTTGCAGCCCAAAATGTTACCTAAAATCACTACATTTGTCAGCTTTCTTCAGTGCGTTGCATGTGCATTGACACAAAATTGTTGCGGCAAACCACAAAGCTGCATTTTGAAGAGAAAGAGAGAAAAAATGTGCATAGTTTCTGTCCGCTTTCTGTGCACCACTGCTTATTTGTAATTGGTTTTGAGTTATGAGGGAGGTAGAGTCTATCCCAGCAGTCAGCGGGTAAAAGACAGGAATACACCCGCCTAGACAGATCTCCAGTCCATCACAGGGGACACACACACACACACACACACACACACTGATTTAAAGTCTCCAGTCCATTTAAAGTGCATGTGTTTGGTTTGTGGTTAAGACCAATTTCAACATTCCCATATGAAAAAGTAGAATCTATCATGCTTTGGATTTTAAAAACTTGATTTGCTCGGACAATAAATGAATAAAGACACCGAGACTTTGCTTTAGAAAGCAGTTGAAAGTGTTGATCATGGCTGTCAGGGTTGGCATCCAAGCTGCTTGTGTCAGTATAATGGTGTTATGGTTATGCTCTATTATTTATATTACCAGTATTTATATTTTTTTATATTTATGCTGGTTTCCCCTTATCAAGGCCAAAGCTGGGGAGGGAGGGAGGGAGGGAAGTGAACATTGCACTCTGTAGTCATTAGTTTCATGCTGACAGATCACTCCCAAATGCTTTGTTGTATTCATTTTAAAACCAGATCTGTTTAACATCAACACGCAGAAATGGTTTGACGTCTATTGTCCTCAACTTGTTCTTCGGGCAGATCCTCTTTCAAAACCACGGTCGGCTTGTTCCTGTTGGACATCTAAACAGGTTTCTGACCGGTTTTCTGTTCTCACAGGTTCCACTTTTATAACCGACGACAGTACCTGACCGCAGCATGCGTGTTTCAGATTAAAGCCAGGCCTCTAACCTCTAAACTACCCACGCGGTCTGTGGATCCCGGCCCATTCTCTGGCCAGCACAGTGACGTGAAGAATGCTGGGGTTTCTCAGAATAATCACCTCCTGCAGGGCTTCGCTTTGCTCCAGCTCCCCACAAACATTCAGCAGTATTAATCAGTTAATCATTTTTTTGTCAATGAAACCAGCGCGTCAGAGGATTATTCATTATTGTTTGTGAATCGTTTTGTCACATATCATCACTTTCTCATCATCGACTGTTCTCACAGGCCTGATATGCTTGACTAATGGATCTCTGAATGTGCTGCATTGTGAAGGCTCTTTCTTTTTATTTATGATGCATCAGCCTTTATTGATTGAACTGCAACTTTATACTCTCTCCATATGTGGCACTAATGATTTGTAACCTGGGGGTCATTAATAATTAAATGCCTTTTTTGTTGTATGGAATGAACTTCCTCGTGTTGTAGAACCGGATCTGCATGGCATTCCTGCCACAAACATGCCGTTCTCAGCGAGCAGTTATGGTGAAGAGAAGCAACGCTTTAATGCACGTTTGGTTGCAGATTAGACCAGGCAAAGACTCTTAAAGGATCATCTCAAACCTTACGGGACTGGAGCTGCTCAAATGGCCATTTGCTAGCCTTCTTTATATTACGCACTCTGTGATGCACAAATGGTGTTGGCTTATGGAGCCTCACGACCTCTTAACCTCTAAAAAGCTTTGTAGTGTCCTATCAGCCTAAAATATGGCTCATAAATCTTTAAGCAGATTGTGTTGCCATGCACAGACCTATTAGAGATCACAACATAAATGGCACATATGAGTTTCTCTGATTTTTGTTGACTTCGTCTTCCTTCTACATGCTTTAATTGAGGCGAGGCCGTTTATTGTGCCCTCATGTGACGTCTGTCCTTCAGTGTGGGAGAAGAACCATCTGCCCCCAGAGAGGCATGAATCAACATCACCACCGCCCCGCACGACGCTTCACAGAGATGTGGCTGTCGCCTTTTCACCGCTGGTTTGCTCTGTTCTGAGCGACGGCCAGATGTGGCAGAGGTGAGTAGATGCCGCTGATGACTCGCGCTCCGAGGTTTTTGGATGTCATAAGAGGAAAATTCAACTGACATATAGTATAACATGTCTCCCAGCAACTGCCTGCACAGAATATACTTCCTGTGTGTTCTTGGATTTGTGTGGCATCTTTTTATGAAGCTTATGAATATATCTATTTCATATATATCTATATAATAATATATCTATTCTTTTATATGTAGTTTTGTCTTAAAAAAAAGACTATATGATGCATGTGTACTCTGAGTCTGTCGTTCAGGGAAAGCCCATTAAATCTAGGGATGGACACGAGTGCCACCTGCTGGTATAAGGGTAAAATGCGTGCCAGTCGGTCAGTATACAGTATCAAGAAACACCCAGAGATCACTCATCCTCCTCACTTCAAGTATAAATAAAGCTCTAGTGGAGTGTGGAAGACAACAGTTTGAGACTTTGGGTGTGTAAAATTGCTCTCTGCATTTGGGTTGATTCCCTAGCACAGCAATCACTATTTAATTATAGTATATAATTATAGTATAATACTCGACTTATTGCAATAACTAAAACCTTCAAAAGATCAAGGATTACAAAAACCACTAAAATGTCTCTTTGCTGAGAATTTATAGTGTGTGGTGACTATAAAGCTGTCAATTGAGAGAGTAAGTAGCCTGGAGAATTTAATTTTCCATTAACAAATATAAAAATAAACACATTTAATGCTTTTAGTTACAAAATCAGTAATAAATTAAAACGACACAGTCAAGAGTCGGATTCTGAACTGGAGTCCGTGGAGCTGCACGAGGAGGATGTGGAAGAGCTGCTGCAGCCTGACTGAGATGCAGCCTGATTGCTTCTCTCTGGATAAAAGAAAAAGAAAATATGTCTAAGGGGTGAAACTGTGCACATTACCGCGGTAACGCGTCACACTTACTCTGAAATCTCTTAAACTTCTGATGCAGACATTTCTTCACGTACTGCTGAAGCCGGCGCAGCGTGGACGGCTTCAGCACCTCAAAGTCGATCTCTATCTCGTCTGGGTTGGTCTCGCACATGGAGGGCTCCAGCGTTTGAATGATCTGCACCACGCGGCCCAGTTTCTTGCCAGGTAGACGGTTAATATCCAAGCTCAGCTGGTGCTTCTCCTCGTACGTCAATGGAAGACATTTGTTATCGGGATCCCAGGTTTTTAACTTGCAAGGACTCCTGGAATTCATAACACAACGTTCCAAATCTGCAACACTGGTGTAAAAGCAGACTTCTTCAGTCGTGTAAGCCCCGCCTACCCAGGGTCAGAGGTCGGACTGCCTCTGGTTTGCCTGTCGGTTTTGCTTTCATCATCCTTTCTCTTTCTTTTATTCACGGGGACTTCAGAGATGGCAGCAAGGTGATCAGGCACAGCTTTAACCTGGAGGGGGTCCAAATGAGTCGGTGTCAGTGCCTGAAATGTTGTATGCTAACCCAGACAACATCCCAAAATTTGCCGTTCTGCGATTTGGGAGGCAACAATGCAGCAGATAAAATCCCTAACAGTCTGCTGAGGTCAAAATAGTCGCGTTCCCAACTGAAGAAAAGGCCAAACGTACCTGTTCTGCACCCACCTGTTCTTGCAACTCAGCAAGTCGGGTGGCGCCTTCCTCTGTCAAGTCCGATTTGCCGAAAGCGGCCGTCTGCGCCTGTCCTGTGCCTGTTGGCTCATCTGGAATCTTCGCAAAACTCTTCTCAAATACACCCTGAAGCACACAAACGCAGAGTTTAAACTGGATAATGGCACGAAAATCCCCGATTTCACTCCACCAACGGGTGAAAGTTAAAGCCCACCTGCAGCTTTTTGGCGTGTGCCACAACCTCCAGGTGGGAGGGGTTGTATTTGTAGCAGTTGGAAAAAATCAACTGCACATCTGCAGCAAAGCTGTCAGCGTTGGGGTACTCTCCTCTATCCAGCTTTCTCTGCAAATGCATAAAAGTTGTCAGCCAACGACCCCCCCCAATTATTGAAAACTAGATGATATTTAATTGCGTGCGTCTGTCAGTGCTACTTTGACCGTGCTCAGGTCCATGGGGTGTTTGATGATGTCGTGGTAATCGTTTAACTGCAAGGCTACGGCGTCGACGGGCTCGTAGAAGGGCCAAGCATAGGCCGCGTGCTTCTTGGACAGCATCTCCTTCAGGATGACGTTGCAAAACTTGAGCCGCTCGCTCAGGCCGTGCTCTGGCTTGGGCGGCTCCTTCTCCTCAACGGTCTTCTTGGGCTGATTGTTGACCCGGCCTGATTTCCGCAGCGACCTCTGGTTCTGTGAGGGACTGCTCCCGCTGCCAGCTGTTGGCGACCCGCCAGTGCTGGTCTGCTGCTTCGTTGGAGTGGTGACAAAAACATCTGTTGTCAGTTTCACATTCAGATTGTCGGTGGCACCACCAATGGCGACTTACTTTTGGCAAAGCTGCCTGTTCCCCATCCGCGCTGGACGTGGTGGTGCTGAGACCGGCCCGGGGCGGAGAGCTCAGGGTCGAGGGAGCTGTGGTCACACTTGCGTTGTTTTTCCCTTCACATCAAAACACACAGATTTGTGTCCGTTTTCCATCCAAATGGCGTTCCCCGCCTCTCAATTTCCTACCTGAAGCATTGCCTTTTTTGCCCTTTCCCTTGGCTACATAAGGAAGAACCTCCACTTCCTCCTGTGGCATCTGAGCAACTTTCTGCAGGAAGATCTTTTCCAAAGTGAGCGCCATCAGCACTATGTCATCTGTAGGCTGAAGCAGAGCGAGACTTGTGAGCATCCATTTCCCTTGGGCTCCAGAAGGACGGGAGCGTCTCCCCACCTTGTTATAAATGTAGCAGTTGGTGAACATGGTGTTGAAGTCTTGCAGGCATTCACTCGCGGTCCAATAGTAGTTGTTCTCCAGGCGTTTCTTAATGGTTCCCAAGTCCATGGGAGACGTTATGATCTTGTGATAATCCTGAGAAAGCAAGCCAACAGTTTAATCGCACATCATCAGCACGGTCTAAGACATTAAAAAAAGTCTCCAGTCAAGTGAAACATCATTGACGACAACGACACCAGTTGTAACGATCTCTCATTAGTCATGCGGATAGCTTTGGTTTAATTTCACTGGTTTCTAAGGAATCTCATTTTAAAACACTGATAATCCCTCTCTGGAACTGAAACTCATTAAGAAACACATTAGGGACCATGTATGAAATCATCCCCATTACCGAAGTTGATGCAGTTTTACTTTGTTAATTAACTGCTGATTAGTACAGAGAAGAGGAAAGTCATGTAATACAGAATAATGAATATTTTAGCACATTTGAAGGTGACTTGTTTGAATCCATGTGGGCACGAAGTTTGCACAACCTTACATTCCCCTGTTGCGTTGGGTGGTTTTGATGCAGTTGTGTCGAAATTTGGGTTGTTTTTAAACATAAGGGAAAAGAGCAAACTACAAAAAAATAGAAGGATTTTCAATATTTTTTGTCATTTTGTACCAAAATGAGAGTACATCGTTGCTGCAAAGAAATTAAATAATAGTAAAGAAACATGAAATCTGTAGCTTCAAACCTGTTGATTCTACAATACCTCAATGGAAGCAAATGGCTGCGGACTAAAAACCTTAATATTTACACGCCAGCAGCCCTGTTCCAAGTAAATATGATAATTGGCAGCCACGATTATTAGATTACAGATGTTTAAACAATCGGATTAATCCACTCTGTGCTATGCCGCAGACACGGACTCTCACTGAAAAGAGCTGTTTGAACTCCTCTGGCCACGTCGCTACACAAAGACGGGATCATTGGTTCGAAACTCACTGCCAGTCCCAGGCCGACGGCATCCACGGGCTCGTAGAAAGGCCAGGCGTAGTGGTGCCGCCACAGGGATTTGACCACTATATTCTGCATGTACTGCAGCTGGTTGGTCCTGCGCCCCGGCTTGTCGGGGTTCTCTACCTCAGGAGGTGAAGGATTCACCAGCTGAGCGCCTGACTCTGCGTCCGCTGGCATGGCGACGGCAACAGGAAGTGGCCGACCTGCAGATAAACACAGCCTCGGTGGGTGTCCTTTTCTCCAGGAATTCTAGTGCTCGGGCCTACAGGTGTGTTTAAATTGTTGAGGTGACTCCAGGCTCATACTTTCATATCAAGTAAACGTGACCTGCCAAAGCAGAGGAAAGACGTAAATGATATTATGTATGCTTTGAAACATATCTTATTGTTGCAATCTGCTTTGGCACATTTTTATTGATGTCTACATTTACATAACCCCAGTAATTGGGAATTAGTCTGTTTGAAGACGTTAGGGCTGAAATGTTGTTTACGCAATGACATTATTATTATTATTGTCCTAACTTTAAAACTTTGGCCAATATTGGGGAGGGCAGATTTTCCTACGCAGAACTTTCTGGTTGCTGACAGGGTAATTACTTTCACTTTATATACCCCAAATTACGAGCAAACACAATAAATATAGGGATTACACGCATTGAATTTGTAAAGAATGCATTTTACTAGAAAGGTGACGCTGAAATCCAACTATAACATTATATAGCTCGAAGCTAACTTGGCTAAACACCGGCCAGAAAAAGGCTGAAGTCACGAAACGGTCACAGGGAAGCTAGCGTCAAAAGTTCAACACTGTTGACAACACACGGAGGAAATTTAGACTTTAACACCGCCGCCACCAACAGCTTTTAACGGCCGTGACTACCGCCGCAGTTTTGCCTTCAGAGCCGAGCAAAAGTTTTCCAAACGGAGCAAAGTTACCTTGAAGCTAACGCACTACGTTGCCATGATTAGCCGTCCCAGCATGTCTGCAGACGCTGACGAGACCGAAATCAACAAAGCGGCACAAGTGGAGTTTTGACCAACCCAGTTGTTTAGAAAATGTTTTCAGGAAGACATGTTGGGACGAGGGCGTAAAGAAAGCTCAACCTGGGAAATGTGTCTACTAACATGAGCTTGTTTAGCGATGACAGAATACGACGTCCCCGACGACACGGCAGGATTTGTACATGCTAAAATTGTTTATATTAAAATATAAGCGCTGCTAAAACACTCCCAACGCTGCAGCCTACTCCGCTTTTTCATAGGTTCACTGACAAATACACCGAGTCAAACAGCGCCCCCAGAGCCTCGGAGGACCTAACACATAGGCGAGCCAAGTCTGTTTTTTTTCCACCACCTTTAAAGCCTACTAAATATAGTGAACGCGAAACATATACGAGGCATTGTGTACATAGCTTACAATTAAAAACATAGACTTAGAATTATTATCCAATATGGCAGCATGTGTTTCTAAATGATATAATCATTAGAAGATTGATTTATTGTAGCATTACTGTAGTCCTATATCATCGTTGTTGTTAAAGATTAACTATTACCGGTACTAACCGGCAGTTGTAGAATTTCCGGTGACATAAATTTCAATTGCCTTTCATTCTTCTTGGCCCTCGTTGTTTTCCGTTCGTTTGGAGGTGGCGCGCATGCGCACCAGCCGAACAGCCACCCCTCGACCACATTCCCCGCGTCTGCTCGCAGCCAAATTTCCAGTTGATTAATGCCCGCTCTGCGGTCGTGTGAATAAATATCGGTGTATATTTCAGTCCAGTCTTTGCGAAGAGTCACTTTGTGACTGTGAAGCTGCTCTGAATCTCCGTAAGTATCGATTTTTCTCTCGTTCTTCATTGTTTAGGCGCGAGGGCCGCTCCGTGGCAGCGGCTCACTCACTTTGTCAACAGCATCAGTGCATTTTAAAAAAGACGGCTAGGCGACCACAATAACACCATCTCTTAGGTTAAATAACTGTCTTTTATTGTTATTTTGACAGGTGTCGATTTTGGTGTCAGTTGGTACATTGAACTTCAGTATGGATGCTCCGTAATGTGAAGTCCTTTGTTTGATTTTAACATGTTTTGCTTTGCAACCGGAGCTCATGCTAACAGGCTCGAACAGCGACGAGCAGCTTTAAAAAATCATCATTTATGAGCATCAAAAATGTCGGAATGAGTTCTCCAGTACATCCTAACCGCAAAGAAGCAAGTAGTGGTTAAGAACCTAAAGATTAGCTGAAGGAGCCCACATCTATATCCTGTCAAGGTTTCGGATTATGCGAATTTAATGCAGAACACCGACAGAATAGGATGCAAATATTTCCTCTCCTGGTGATTCCAAATCGTTCGTGGATGGTTTACAAATAGCTGTAATATTCCAGATCACCCTCAATATGAAGTTAGGAGTCTAAATTTGGCGTAAGATCTATGGCAGATTCTTTAAAATGCCTTAAATGTGTAATCAATGCAAATTGCACGCATGCGCATTTGTTAGAATATTTCTGAGTTACAGTGCACTTACTACTTGATGAAAAAATATTATGTCCTTGTTGTTTCCACATTTCATGTCAATTGTCCTTAAAACAAAATGATATAATCCCCCCTTTTTCTGCTCTGTCAGGATCCTTCCTAGTAGATGCTCATTACTTCACCATGGCAACAGAAGACAAAAAGGCTGAGACCGACTCGAAGCCCCCGGTGGTCCCTTCAGCATCTGCCAGCCAAAGCAAGGTTTGCCTTTCATTTATGCCTGATTTTTGGGTTTAATTGAAGCAAATGTAAACAGGGTGTGGAAAAGTTTGCATGTAGGGTTGGTTTTAAAGTCGCCACACAGCAGGGGAGGCTTTTTGACAGCTGCTCTTCTGACTCTGACTTACAGTCTGCGCCTGCCAAACCCAACTACAGTCTGAAATTCACACTAGCGGGCCACACTAAAGCCGTCTCTTCTGTCAAGTTCAGCCCCAACGGAGAGTGGCTCGCCAGCTCCTGTGAGTCCTCTGACACTCTGGGGCAATCAATTCATGCACCAAAGTATTAATGATCATTTCATTTTCTAAAATTGGTATTTTGTTCCATGTGAAAACTAAAATTAAGCTGTGACTTTTGTGTAGCTGTAAGCAGTAATAGTTTGTGCGCAAAACAACCTCAGATCAGTAAAATCTTTGGATGATGTCATTATTTACAGTCGTCTTTCTTTTTTTTTTTGCTGTTTACAGCTGCTGACAAACTGATCAAAATCTGGGGGGCCTATGATGGCAAGTTTGAGAAAACTATCTCCGGGCATAAACTTGTGAGTACATGCTTTATTCATTATATGACGGATGTTGTTAGCATGGACTATTGGCTTCATTTTAACGTGCATCTCTAATGAGCGCTGACATACACGCAGGGTATATCTGATGTGGCCTGGTCCTCTGACTCCAACCTTCTGGTTTCTGCATCCGATGACAAAACCCTGAAGATCTGGGACCTCAACTCGGTAAGAGCAGATGGACTCGAACCACAGCAGCAGCTTCTCCCTCTCGCACTGTTTCCCATCATTTGAGTATCCCGCATATGGGAGAGAAAATGTCTTAAAGCTCTGGTGTTTGGTTCCTTTAACACACACTGATACAGATATTTCTGTTATGTGACACCGGTGGTGGAATATTAGTAGTGATATGTGCACAGCTGGCCTCAAACATGCCTGGGACATGTGTCGGAGGGTGACGGCATCTGAGCTCAGTTCTGTGCAGAAGGATGGAGGCAGACCAGCAGCTCTCTGACAGGAAGTCAGGAAAATCGACTCCTCAGAGGTCCAGCCAAGTTCAACAAGTTAACGTCAGTCAGAAACTGCTGAGCCAGAGACGGTTCACTCACCAGGAATGTGAGAAAAAGACAGCGAGGCTGAACGGCATCTTGAAATAATCCTGGTCACTGAACAGGACTCTTTTTCCTGCTTGGGTCTCTGTTCCCGACCCGGACGGGTGCTCAGTGTCTGTGCTGCTGTGTCTCCGCTCCAGGGCAAGTGCTTGAAAACGCTCAAAGGTCACAGCAACTACGTCTTCTGCTGCAACTTCAACCCCCAGTCTAATCTCATCGTGTCGGGATCGGTGAGTGGCGGCGCCGGCCGCGTGCCCGATGGAAAGCAGCTGTGAGACGCCGCGGGAGAGCGACATTTATGTTTGTTTCTCTACCCCCCCCCACAGTTTGACGAGAGCGTGAGGATATGGGATGTGAAAACCGGGAAGTGTTTGAAAACGTTGCCGGCTCATTCCGACCCCGTCTCGGCCGTAAGTTTTGGACTAAATACAATCCGTGGCGGCGGAGGGGCGTGTGCTGATGTGTCTTTACCCACAGGTTCATTTCAACAGAGACGGCTCACTGATCGTGTCCAGTAGCTACGATGGCCTTTGGTAAGAACCAGCTGGTCCTTCACTTGAACTTTGGTTGGTTACTTATTGAGCATGTTCGTATTTCCCTCACCGTGCGCTGTTAAAGTCATATTAAAGTCATGATTCTACTGCCATATTAAAGGTCGGAGCCGCAGATCCAGCTCCAGACGCCTTTTCTAGAGCCCAGATAGCTTTGTTTATGATCTAAATGTTGCAGCGGTTCCTTGGAGAACTGTCGGACTTCCTGTGGATGATAGAAGAGAACTGTGGAAGCAGTTCACTGACACGTTGTCAGAGTCTCCCCAATAGTCAATAGTCCCCAACACTTGCCTCACATTAAGCCAAGCATGGAGGTGGGCCCATCCTGCTTGGGTGTTCCCATGTGAGGATAGTTCCCTGTTCTGGATTATAAAACCTACTGAGCTGCTTTGGCCGGATGTAAAGCAGCTCTTTATGCTTTAATATTAAAGTTGGCTCCAAATGGCTGCAGTTGTTCCTGCAGGAAGTTCCGCTCTCATCAATCGGATTTGTGCGGTCTGTGTAATCCACTTACATTTGTACCAGCGCCCCCTGCTGGTCAGCATCATTACCAGGTGCAGAGAGGTTTTAATTGGTCGATGGTTTTTAGGTTGTTGTTTTTTTAATTTTCAGAAGATCATGGAATCATTTTAGGTCATGATGCCGTTCCAGGCAGGTTTTTGATGAATTCATTGATGCCCTCGTCACTAAAGCTCATGTAAAACGCTGCTACATAAGCTGCTCTGGACGTGTAAAACGCATCCCTTGTAGTGTTATGACACCTTTTATTCACTTGTCTTGTTAAATCTGGGCTCTTTTTCACGTGTTAGATATGCGTGGCTTGATCAATCATACATTTTTAATCATAAAAGCCCACTGCAGCCTTTGTCTCGCAGACAGCGTCGTTAGTGATCATTAAAAAAGAAGCAAGCTCGGCCAGTTTGTCTGGTATCATCCACGCACGGATGTGTCGCACTGGATTTCTGAGAGTGTATAGTGTATTGTTACAGTTTTTTTTAACCTGTGAAGTGTTGACTGGTGTATTTCTGTCCCCTCCCAGTCGTATCTGGGACACGGCATCAGGACAGTGCTTAAAGACACTCATAGGTAAAATCCAAATCAGTGATTAGCGTCTAAAAATGGCCGTCACCAATAATGTCAGAACTGTCAAAGGCTGTAAAACTGTCCTCTCTGCGTGTTTCTGTGGTCAGATGATGACAACCCTCCAGTGTCGTTTGTCAAATTCTCCCCCAATGGGAAATACATCCTGGCCGCCACGCTGGACAAGTGAGTATGGATTTCCGGCGCCCTGACAGTTCCCACCAGCAGATGGCGCCATAGTGCCGAACTTAACTGTAGTTGGGCTCATACAGTACGTGGTTGTGGGTTTTTCCGATTTTACTGCTGGCTGTGAACATATTTATGCTGAATTTGCAGCACGCTGAAGCTGTGGGACTACAGCAAAGGAAAGGTGCGTGTGGCATTTTACTGTGCAATGTAGAATTACTCGATTACCAGGAACGTTTCAAGATTATTTCTCTCTGAATGCGCCAGTGCTTGAAAACCTACACGGGCCATAAGAACGAGAAGTACTGCATATTTGCCAATTTCTCCGTCACCGGCGGGAAGGTAAGCTCCGCCTCCGCTGCGGTAGGATGGTTTTTGGTGCGTGTGAAGCTAACCCTGTGTCCTGTAGTGGATCGTGTCGGGCTCCGAGGACAACATGGTGTACATCTGGAACCTGCAGACGAAGGAGATTGTGCAGAAACTGCAGGGCCACACAGGTAAAGGCACCAGCCCCCGCTGCTTCCCAGCATCGCCGTGTGGCGTCTGACCGTCTCTTCTCTCCACAGACGTCGTCATTTCAACCGCCTGCCACCCGACAGAGAACATCATCGCCTCCGCCGCGCTAGAAAACGACAAAACCATCAAGCTATGGAAAAGTGACTGCTAATCCCTCTTGTTCCCCCCGATCTTTAGCTTCATTTGTTTTTTTCCTTTGTACATTTTTTTTTTCTACATTTTAAGAAAAGAGGACTTGTTTTCTAACAGAGAGCGCCTGCAGGACGCCACGCAGCTTTCAGACGACGAAGTTGAACGCACACGTTTCATTGTCTCTCTGGGAAAGTTGTAACATCCATGTTGGTCATGCCTGCTTCTGAAAAACATGGATTTCTTGTCTTTTACAATAAATGTAATGGTTATTTTGGACTGTCTGTATTTTTTTCCCCGTTCTTGGTGTAGTGCTGTCCGAGCAAACTTTCTGTAGAAAAACTAAAGATCATTTTATTTATTCCCTTCTTTGTTCGTCAAATGACAGGATAGATGTTGAATGGGTTGAGTTTCAGTCCTAAACCTTTATTTTGACCACCAGTTCTTACAAAAAAAAGCCAACGACTCCAGTTTTGTGTTTTTGGATTTGTACAAATGTGTTGTGGTCTGATTATTTGAGGTGTTTCTCATCTGCTGCCGCAGCCCGAGTGAATAAAAAACGTTTTCGTACGTTTGGCAGCACCGAGTTGATCGTCTGTGATGTCACCACACAGAAGTGAGTCCAGCTCCTGTTTTGAATATTTCATTTTTTTTAATAAGCTTTTTGTTTTTTCTGTCCATGAAAGAACATCAGAACAACCCACATAGAACAGATGACAAAATGTAAATCTCCTTTTTTCTTCTTTTTAAAAAATAGACAATAGTAATGAAAAGACAATCCCGTCCTGCAGCGACGGGCTGGAAATGGCAAAGAAAAGGCGACGGTTACTGAGGCGCCAGAGCCCGACTTCAAAATCAGGATGGCCTCTTGCCTCGTGGAGTCCGCTCTCCCATACACGACAGAACAACAGAAAAGAGTACACAAGCCATGGATAAAATTACCTTTGTACAAAAATAGATCTCTTTCCTTCCCCCCAACTTGAGCGTTTTGCTGTTTAAGCGACAGAAAGCAGTGATTGTGTCACGAGCTCAGGCAACATACAGTTCAGAGGCTTGAAAAGTCCACCTACATTTGTCTTTTTTTTTTCCTTTTTGAGGTCACATAAATGCTGTGAAGAAGCTGGTTCTTTTCAGTTTGGAGCTGCTGGTTGGTTTTGTTTGTTTCTTTTTTTTACAAAACTTTTTTATTTCTTTTTTTTAATTTTAAAATCACTAAATAAAGTGACCAATGGTGGTACTGGTTGGTGTGTGGCGTCTTCCTCTCCCAGCCTTGGAAATGGATGAGAAACAGATCTGTCGATATATATCTAGAAATATATACACATGTACATATGAACAAAATAGATAGTTTTGTGTTGTGAAGCCATCTGTGTGTGTGTGTGTGTGTGTCCCGTCTCCGCATGGTGAGTTATGCCTGCTTTTGTGTCCCCGGTGGGGGAGATTTGACATCAGCTTTATGGCTTTAGATCTGTGCCGCCAGTTACTGACCACTTTGATAAGGAGAACATGGAGCTGAGTAATTCATTAAGGTTCAAAAACCTTCCTGTGTGCATAAATTCAGGAAAGAAAATCTGTAAACACGGCTCAAACTGTCTCCGGGATAATCTCGTGTGATTATAATTGAACTCAATCATAACACCCTGATAGACCAACAGAGAATGCAGTTATTGCTACTGTTTCTACAATGTTTTTTGAAGGACGTGAGTCTGTCTTCCGCCTGCTGCAGCGCTTCTGCTCCGCCACTAGAGGGAGTCGTCGACTCTCCAATGGTTCCCACAGCGCTTCCGAGAATTTTCCAGCTGTTCTGTCATAAATGTCACAGTGTTGCTCCCAGCAGACTCCCGGTGACATTTGGGAGCTGACCACTTCCGATTCATCTCCCTCAACTTTAGGAAAGGAAGGAAAAACAGGCGAC